>NW_028277478.1:0-309765 GCF_059751315.1 Micrasema longulum | reverse complement strand
AGCAAAGAGTCAAGCCAACGTGTTAAATTAGTTTTTAGGTTCTTCTGGAAGTTCTACTTCTTTAAGTTATGACTCTATTTTATCGGGTGTGAGACATCTCTTAGTAGATGTCACATAGACAAGATAAATTATTTACCAGAACAAAATTAAAATGTTGCCTTAGTAATAATAAAATATTTTCACAAAAATCTAATCCAATTACATAAAATTACATCCAGAACATTCGTTCACGTAATCATCTCATTCATTTATTCATTCCACTTTGTATTGAGAATATTGTATAAAGGATTCCAAAGGTTGTATCCTAGTTAGTAGTTCTCTGTTTTTTATACATAATGGAGTTTCTCCCTCATTTTCTGGCATTTCTCTTATAACTGAACTAATCATTATTTGTAACCGACGCTGTCCATGGCATTTTGTTTTAATATCTAAATATTATTATTTTGTGTGGTGAAAGGTTCTTAAATACAATACCTATTAATTAGAAAGAACAATTAATTGATAAATGAAAATTATATTTCTTAAATAAACATGAAAAAGATAAGTTTAGTTTAGTTTATTCAGATAAAAAAAAGTGTACGATATTACAACCAAATACATTTTTTATATAAATTAAATTCATTTATTTACATTAACGTTTCGCATTACGTAAAAGAAAAAACAATTCTTGAGTACATAACGGGGAGTGAAGTCTTTCAGTAATTTTTTACTTTTATATTTTATTATTTTATCTTTAGTGTAACATATAAGTTACAAGACAAAAAATAAACGGTATTTTTAATCAGTGTTTCATAATTAATCAAATTAATTATCAAAATAATTTTTCGCTTTTTTATTAAATTATGTTGTTTTCCTGACTGCAATTTGTATCTCCTTTGTTCATTTCATAAAAAAAATATCCCTCTGTATAAATGATATTTAAAGAAAATCTATGAACGTTTTATGAAAAAAGGGATTTTTTTTGTTTTCAGTATTACTCACGGTTATATATATATGATACATTTTTAAAAAAAAGTTATATTCTAAAGAATCTTAAGAAAGAAAAAAAAGATTTTTGAAACAGAAACATCCAATAACAGGCATTCATAGGGATGTCTGTTGTTTTTAGTGGTCACTTTTCGTACCCATTAAAAAAAAAAAAACCAATAGTTATGAAAAAGTTCAGTGCTACAGGAAATAAGTTTTTTTTTTCTTTCACATGGTAATAATTTAAGCATTTAATTGTACATAATATCAAGTTTCTGTTAAATTTATGAAAAAAAAAAATTATAAAAAAAACTTTTTTGTTCACTTGGATCAACCAATGATAGACCGTAGTGATAAATTTCCGGTTTGGGAGAAGCCAACTAATAAAAAAATTAGTTTTATAGTCTATTTTACATTTCTTTTTTTCAATCACTAAACTTCCTCGTTTTCAGCCTCATCATTATCATCATCAAACCCTTACCCGCACTTGATAGTGCAAAAGGCAGTACATTGTTAATTCGAATGCATCCAGAAAATTTACAAAAAAACATATTTTTTTTTACAGAAACAAACAGTTGCAAAAATGGCATTAATTAATAATTTATATCTGTATTCTAGATTAACTGGTAGGTAGTAATGTTATAATTATTTTGCATAAAAATGTCTGCCTTAAAACAGTTTGTACCTAGGTTAGGCAGACTAGACATTATCCAAAAAATCTGTTATCCAAGTGTGTATGTAGTAGATAAAGTAATTGTTATTTTTGTTAATAAACCATGTTTATTATTTTCATTTTTATTGTATCTTGATCATTTGTCACAGTAAGATAAATGGATCAGTCTAACGCTTTAGGTGTCAGTCTAGGAACAATGAAATCTTTTCGAGTGTAACCACCGTTGAAAAAAAATATTTCATGCCAATCTTCCCAATGAACAAAAACGGGACCACAGGCATGGTAAATAAACGTGCCAACCACTATACTACGAGGCGAAATTTCCCACTCAATTTCCATTTTAAGAAATTTTTACCTGAGAAAAGCCATTAAGTTAAAAACACTTCTCTAGGATTCTCATCCTGTTTCAAACACAGAACTGTATTCTTCACCTGTCCGAACACAATTAAATCTCAGTGTCACCGATAAACAAAATCCATTTAACGAAAAATTTTTTTTTTAAACTTGCAATTTGTATTTTAAAAAATCTATGTAATGTGGGATATTTATTTAAACATAACCGTTCACAATATATATATGTACTTTAATTTTACAGCATAGACCTACCACTTTTAAAACCAAATTACACCCAACCTGCCAAGAATCTAAAAATCGAAAGTATGACCTCTTGAATGGTAGGCGAACACGCCAACCTTAACGGCACTTGGCCGACATATCTCCTCTCGATTTTCTATTTCAGTATTTTTCCTCAGAGTAACCATCGAGTCGAAAACACACGTCTAGGAATCAGATTATATTTATTTGTCCGGTTAGATGAAAAATACAGCTCTGCATGGGAGTGCAAAACACTTTTTAACCTACAAAACAAGTTATTCGTGTCGGAAAACGTTGTATAAGGATTTCTAAAAACGCTATTACCACGTCCACGCATATCACAGATTTTCGTAGACGTGCAGACTGTGATATTACCAACAACACATTTATGAAAATACATACTTCGGATTCGCTATCACAATTTCGTAGTGAAACGTTTCTTATATTGTCTGTAAAGTGTGAAAACTTGATAAGTATTTTTTTTTAAAATTATTTTATTAACATAAACGGCATAATTACATTTCACAAAATTTATGAAATTAACATAATTGATTGAGAAACAAAAATTTAACCTAAAAATTATATAACATAACATTAACATTCAGTAGAAGTTTAAAACCATTTAAAATTAATAATTATCATTGATCGAATTAAAGGATAAATATTAAGGGAAAATAATAAAGCACTGTTTTATATAACAGGTATACTGAAGGCTTATTATCATCTTTGAAAAAGTTTAATAGGTTTGATCTATAAAAACAATATCCTAAAATAAATATATCCGATACGTGGGAATAACTATTGCCGAGTTCTTGGAGTATATTTAACACAACATTACAAGTATACACTGTCCGTGAATTTTTGCTATAAAACGGTGGTACATGGCTATTAATTCTTTCAGGCACCCTGAAGTTGATGAGAGATAACAGTTCTGGGCAATCCCATATTGAAATTTTAATTTTAAATAATGTTTCTTCGATCGTTAAGTTTTAATAAATCTTATGTTTATTTATCCAATTGTCTGTCCATTTTTTTACATAAGTCGTCCATTGTTTTGTGCTAACTTTATATATGATAAAACTAAAATGTGTAAATGTGTTTTGCCTCTATGGGCGGCTTTATAGCATTATTACGCTGGTAAATCAAAGATCTTAATAGTAAAATAGCTCAAAAGAACCGGACGCTAACTATGCTCTAGGACCCGTTACATATGCTCCAAGATCTAAGAAGTTGTAAGAACGATAAAGGTCTTTGCACAGAATTGTTCTTCCTGTTGGTATTAGGACAATTAGGGTTTTGTGAGGGATCAGTGTTATGACGAAAGGTAATTTCACCTGAGTTCGATATCTTCTATATTATTCATATGTTCGATCGTGTCTTGATAATCTGATGTACTTGCTTTGGAATGCGAAGTGTTTTTTTTTCTCCTATTCTTAAATACTTGTTGTAAAAGCCAAATTCTTCAACTGTTTCTTTTACATATTTGGGTTTTGTGTCGTTGTTGGTTTTGTTTGTATTTCTACGTTCTTCTTCCTTTTCAAAGCGGTATCTGGAACGTATGGCCGCGGTCTCAATTCGGAACTATGTAGTCCTTCACCATAAGCTAGGAAATAAGAATAAGGATATTGTTCTGATAGTGTGTATTTTATTCATCACATATTGACAATACTGCAGTGAATTGTATAATGAAAGTTTTTTAATTTTTCATGTTTTTTTATTTTTGTGGTTTGATTGTAAATAAAAATGAAGTTTTTGCTCAGTTAGTTTTCAAAAATTGATAGTGAATATGCGAAACACAAGACACAAGTCTTTGTAAATAATTTCGGGAAAGGGGTGGGTGCTTCCATTGTATTAATTACTCTGAGGCTACAATTAATCCAAATATTCAATAGGTTGCCTTTCTCCACTGACATTTCTTTGTTCATTTTGATAATAATAAGAAAATACGTCAGACTAATGACGACATTGGTTCCAACAAAACCCGGTCACTGCACTTGTAACAAATGTATAATTTATGCGTCGTCAAGACTAAACAACGTAATTTTCTTTTTTTTTCTATTTTTTTTCTCCACAAAAAGCCTTGAGGCCCAATCACAGTGGTAAATGACAACACAGTACGTGCTTGAGAGCCTAGGGCCTTTGAGGGCTTACCAGGCTTGAGAAAAATCACAAAAATCATAAAAACATTTTGAAATAACTAATTTAATTATAGTATACGTTTGTCAGAAGCCATTTGGAATCCGCATCTCAGATATGGAATCCCCAGTATGCCCTATATATATAACAAGAATAAAAAATATTCAAAACAAAAACAAAAAAAGTCCCTAAAATACAAAACTGGTATTTCTTTTATATTAACTCTCACTGCCTCCACCTACCATGGAATCACTTCTCTACAATACTGCAGAGTGTGTGCGGACCAAGTACTGCTTCACAAAATTTTGATTATTATAACGTTATACAATAATTCGTTAATTTCATGCTTTAATATCTATATCACAAACATTTATGTTGGCAAAACAAAATAGATAACATTTGGCCGACTAAATTATTCCGCATTTTTTCTCAAGTTAAGGAGTGGTGACATTTTTAAGGTAGACAAATTTAAATACTTCGACAGCATTTTAACGGAGATCCTTGACCCAGATATGGAAATTAAATGCAGAATTGAGACAACAAGAGCTATTTTTAATAAAATGAAATCCTTCTTCTGCAATGCTAATCTAAACTTGAAAATAAGGCGAAGATTGGTAAAATGTTATGTGTGGTCTGTATTGTTGTATGGTTGTGAGACTTGGACTCTGAAAGTGAACACTATTAATAGGATGGAGGCTTTTGAGATGTGGTTGCATCGCTGAATGCTTAAGATATCTTGGACAGACCTGATAACGAACTCAGAAGTCTTAAGTCTAGCTAGAACGAACAAAGAACTCTTAAACACCATAAAAGTTCGTCAAATTTCATATCTGGGGCATATAATGCGTGGAGAAAAGTATCACTTGCTTCATTTGTCTTCATTTTGAAAGGCAAGATTAAGGGTCACAGAGGGGCCGGAAGAAGACAGATATCCTGGCTGCGAAATATACGAGACTGGACTGGCTTCAGGACTGTGAAGCAGATTTTCTGGGCAGCACAGGACATAGAGACTTTTGCCAGAGTAATTGCCAACATTGGGAATACCTGACAGTGCACTAAGAGAAGAAGAAGATATCACACACAAATAAATTCTGCTTATTAAATGCTGTTTTTCTTAAAGGGCAAAGGCCGACCTTTTCTTTTTTTTATTTCCTCGGGTAAAGCGCCGTATAGTTTTAGTCCCTGATTTGCGAGTCTTGTATTTTCTTGTCTTGTTTTTGAATTTTGTATGAGGTACATTCTAGCCAACCTTGTAGTTTGTTATATGTATGTGTATTACTGGTTTTTGACATATTTAATTCCATGTCTCTAAGTTCGTTCAGTATTTTTTTTTTAAATTTGTTTGAGCATCTTTCATTTTTGAAGTTTATTTATTTATTTACGTATTGACATACTAATTCAGTCCACTTGACAATGGTTAGTACATTTATTTATAATAATACTTATTATAATAGTTATTTTTTTATTTAAAACTTCCCTAACATATAGATAATGTAATGGGTTGCAACTAAAATCAAATCGGTAATTTAAAGGCCGTTATCACACCACGGCGAAAAATCTGCCGGCCTGAAAAAAAAAAATTGAATTGCCTTTTGTCCTATTATAATGAGTTTTTAAAATTTTCTTATTTTTTAATTGGCGGGTAAACACACTAACCAAACCTTGAGGTCGACTAATCTTCACTCGATTTTTTTAGCAAAAACTTCAAAATTAAATAAATAAAACATAACAAGAGAAAAATATATAATTATCCACCCCACCTTAATTTAACCGGGCCAGGTGGATTGGCACGGTACGTTTATTTGTAAGATGTGTGTTTGTGTATATTTGTATGAGAGTAAGTTTTCAGGTGTGTGTGTAAGCGTGAACATCATCAAACATCAACGGCGAGTGTATCGCAGCCAGATAAAATGAGTCATAATTTATTTTTTAAATAAATTAAGGAGCATGTTAAATATATCAATATATGGAAAACAATTATCATAATTTGAACAAGAACAACAGAGTAAAGAGTGATGGGAATAGTTAGTGTAACAGACCGGCAAATGGAATAAATATTTATTTCATGTCACGCAAAAAGGGACTTTAAAATTAATTTTAGGGAGTAGGTTTAAAGAGTACACTTTATTATTGAATCATTTATATAAATAACATAATTTAAATATAGTTTGTATTTTTTCCATGATTAAAAAACAATTTAGCTTATTTTATTGGTTATAAGTACAAAGCGTTTAATTGTTTTTATAATTTTAGTAATTTTAAAATTTTCGTCAACCATTCTTATTTTTTTAAATGTATATTTTGTATTATGAGCTGCACACAACTGGTGCAAACTCCAATTTACTGAGTTTAAAAGTGTAATATTTATTATGTTTTTAAAGGGTTTAAAAATTCTCAACATTAAGCGCAGCATTTGGTAAGCTTTTTCAACAATAAAATTCATATGAGACGTGCTATTATCGGCCTCGTGGTGTAATAGTCAGCGCGTTTGCCTACCATGCGAGAAGTCTCGAGTTCGATTCTTGACATGGTTGATATGAAACATTTATTTGGAAGGTTGTTTTTGCACCAAAATATTTCATAGTCCGTCGACTGGTACCTGAAGAGTAAGACTGACCATCTAACCTCCATGTTACAAAAAAATATTTGAATACGCTGCGATGGTTGTACCAATGCAGTGCCCTATGCACCATTAGGTGCGGAAAGGGAATGATGATGAGACACAAACAGCTATCTTCTATCAAGAATAATTTCCAAGTCTCTTATCTCGCTGCACCGTGATAAATAATTATCTTTGATCGTGTAATTGTGCGTAATGAAATTTTTATTATTATTAAGTGTCATTAAATAACATTTTGAGATGATGACCATTAGGATGGAATCTCACAATGGACCTACTCAAGAAGTTGATTAAGATTTTATGAGAACAGTTTTTTTTGTAAATTTTATAAGTTAGGTAGCTTTGTAGTTTTCTAGTCGCCAAATAAAAACATACCGTTTTTAGTTAATTTAAAGAAAAACCTCGTATTGTATAAATCCGTAAATTTTCATATTTATCTCGTAACTTATTTTGTAATAAACCATTTGGAAATTGTTGATTTAATATTTGTCGCATTACCCTGGAGAATCTGTGAGTTCCATCAACTGAAAGAATATTTTTTATAGAGTGCTTTGTTAAAGACTGAGTCGGTGAACATTCAGGATCTCCATAGACAATTTTTCGTGCTCCCGGTCCAAAGCTTGACAATGGCAATGGGCAACTGATTTTTATTAAATTTAGCAATTAAACGATAAAGATATTCTTAAATTTTATTTGCATCATCATCAAAAATTAAAAATTGAGAAAATTTATTTCACCCATTTATATCGTTAATAAAAAGAGAAAATTAAATGAGACCTAAATGGAAACATTGTGGAACATCTGATCTACAGTATTTAAATCTAAATACGACATCATTTACATCTACTACCAGGTATATATTTATTTATTTATTTATTTATTTATTTATTTATTTATTTATTTATTAATTAATTAATTAATTAATTTATTTATTTATTTATTTATTTATTTATTTATTTATTTATTTATTTATTTATTTATTTATTTATTTATTTATTTATTTATTTATTTATTTATTTGTTTATTTATTTATTTATTTATTTATTTATTTATTTATTTATTTATTTATTTATTTATTTATTTATTTATTTATTTATTTATTTATTTATTTATTTATTTATTTATTTATTTATTTATTTATTTATTTATTTATTTATTTATTTATTTATTTATTTATTTATTTATTTATTTATTTATTTATTTATTTATTTATTTATTTATTTATTTATTTATTTATTTATTTATTTATTTATTTATTTATTTATTTATTTATTTATTTATTTAGTATTTCACAGTTTTAAAATGTACAGATTTTATTTGTTTCAGGTCCCGACTAGCTAGGAAATTCCTGTGTTTAGGAAGGACCTTATTTTTTTCATGTGTTTTTTTTATTTTTAATTTCATTAAATGATGCTTTATAAATTCAAAGAATAATTATAACATTAGAAAAAATCAATATAAATATAGATTAGAAAACATGCAAGTAATAATAATAAAAATTGAATCATAAAAATAGATTAGAAAATATGCCATTAATAGTAAATAAATGAGACACAATTATTATTAATTATAAAACATACCGATAATAATAAAAATTGAACTACAAATACACATTATAATGTATAAAATGAGTAATTAAGAAATTAAACAAAAATATAAATTGGAAAACATACCGATAATAATAAAAATTGAAGAACAAAAATAAATTACAGAATATACCATTTATAATTTTTTTTTAAAATAAGATACGGTTAAAGTACTAGTATTAAAAGAAAAAAAAAACATATGTAAATGAATAAACACAAAAAGAAAAAATGAAATATACATAAAAACAATAAGAGATTTTTTTCAATTAAAAGCAACACAATTTTTAGTCATGAAAATAATTACAGGATATAAAAAGGTCTACCCCTAATCCACTTGCTCACCTTCTTCTTATAAACATTGTAACTGACAGACGTCTTTATGTCAGGGTCCAACATGTTAAAAAACCTAGGGCCCAATACTGCAAAATGCCTCTGGATTATAAAGTAAGAGTTTAACCATCTTGAAAGATTTTATGTTGCAAATGGAGTGATAAATGACACATATCCACTTCCATTATGGACTTTGTTTCGTGTCGTAATATAATTATTCACGTTGTGCTATTGATTTTCTTTTTAACTTTGAATAGTTATTTGTAAACTTTTACATAAGCTCAACAAAAACTTTGATAAAAAAACCGCCTTTAGCTAGAAACTTCCAGTTGAATAACACTCTTACTGAACGTGAATTATTGCCTAAAATAAATGTGTTCGTCCACAATGAAGCAAACTTTTTTTCCTGTAAAAGTGTATTTTTTTACCAATAATTTTAACTATCGCAAAATCATAAATGAGAGTACTATTTGCAAACCCAGTTTAATCAATATTTCTTTGTTTTAAGCTAATCACAAATAACTGATGTAATAATAGCTTTAACCCTTTTTATAACATTTTTTTATTATAAACAGATTATAATTTATATGTTACTATTTATGAAATAATCATGATTATGTCAAGAAACAATAGTGGAATAATAGAATTAATATAGGATTTTTCCAACTTTGCAATTTTCAAGTAGAAATTGCCATATTTGCAATAAACTAAATAATTTTAAAGTCTGATTCTTACAAATAAAGCCGTATTTCGAACCGACGATGTTATAATTATTGTAATCAATTGTATTCTGAATAAGTTTCAAAGTACTCGTACATCTCGCTTTATAAAGATTTACGATTTTGCTGGGTTTGCAAATAATACCCTCAAGGATACAAGACGTAGGTCATACACATATCTGTGTTCAGGCGGATGAAGATTATAGTTGTGGAGTTCATAGTCCATGATCGAGGAGACACACGTGTTAAATATTTTCACCTGAAATATAGTGTCATGACTCCAAGAAGCAAGTCAGCGTTTTCTATTGAATTAAATTGACAAAAAATTATAAATAACACCAAACACACATCACAGCGTTTTTAAATTTAATTATAATGCATATTTATTTATTATATAACACATACGAACATAAATGATTATAAATTATCCAAATTATTATTTTAAAACAGGTCAGAATAGTTTCCACAATACTTTCTCATTTTTCCACTGCCAGGGCTGTGCATTTACTTAAAATATGAAGTATGAACTTAAATGTTATGTATATGTGTAATCATTTGTGCCCGAAAACAGTGCTCAATAACGGCAAAGGGAAGAAAAATGTGCACGTGTGAAGCAAGACGGATAATCGTTCAAAGAATCGCATAAATGTTGCGCTGAACATATTTTTAATTTTTTTATTGGTAAATTTCATAAAAAGTACATGTTTTTTAGAAATTCTATACATATCTACTTTTACACATCTTGTAAATGTTATCACTGAAACTTTCCAAAAAAAGTTACTAACTCTTGTGCTTAAAGAGTGACTTACACTGTTGTAGTTGTTTATTTTATTTATTTTTAAGAGTATATATAATTTTAAATACGAGTACATGAGAAAAAAAAACATCGGATATATAAAGAAAAATCATAAAACAATAATACATTCGTAATAATTAAAATTTATTGTCGTTTTTACACGTGTCCAAAAAATTTCCTTATTTTTTATAGTTTTTAGTTCATTAGGAAGATTATTATAATTTTTTACACCTTTGAAGACAAAGATATTTTAACCTTGACTTGTGTGGAATCAAGGAATTTTAATATTATGTTGGTATCCGAGTGACTTATTCATCTCAAATTCTTTTATTCTTTCTTCTTTATACAATTGGATAATAGAATTTATTTTATAAAGAGTGTCTACTGTATGAACCTTGAATATTTTATTTTGACTTTCCGTATTGAATGTTGAGAGTTCCTTTAGAATTTCTTTAATAATTGATTTTTGTTCCATTTTAAGAGGGTTTAATTAATATATTGACATATAAACCACCCAACCCTACAATAAATATTGTAACAAAGATTGAACAGTTGAGTGAAATACTATTTTTAAATTATTGATTTTAAAAAAATCCCTAATCTAATAAATATGTATGTTTATGCATTTTCTAATTCGTTTAACTAGTTCACTAATATAGTCCTTCCATTTTATGTTTTGGTCTATGTATACACCAAGATATTTAATTATATCTGTTGTATCAAGTACTGAACATGTAAGATCACAGTTAGTTTTGTTGCAATTGATTTATAATATGGAAGAAAAATAGTGTATTATCAAACATCGGCGTTTTAAAGCATTGCTAGGCAATTGCAGGCAATTGTTACACTACGAATACATGACAAAAAACGGATAGGTCTCTTTTATTGCGCATCCCTAATAAATATATTTCTTGAGAAATTTCAAAGGGCAAAACAATTTTGTGTTTCATAATATATTTAAACCACCCACTGAAATTGCATTAATGTACTGATTTGATCTGAGAATATTTATTTCTCTTAATTTAACGAGGGGCTCGCCGGCCCGAGTCAAATGCAACACGGGGCTCGCGCAAGCCCCACCGCGCCCCCTGCAGCCCACCCCTGAGTCCGACAATTGAAGAGTTTATAAAACAATACTGTCTACCAGACGCCACAGCAAAGATTGACTACAACTTTGTACATCTATTTGGAATTTCGATACATAATAGTCTTGTTAAAACAGAGACACCGAAATTGATTGTTTCATTTAGAATTCTTCGCTATGAAAGTAATGTCATTTTTTTATGAATTTTATTTATACAAATACATTTACATTTACAATACTTTGAGTTTATCCAAATTTTTTAAGACAAGGACTTGATCTATGAGCCAAGATAAAGTGCACTTGCTGTGTTAGGTATTTTGTAAATTTGTGTGACAAATTAAAAAAATCTTTATAGACATAGATATATTTATGTGGGCGGCCTCCGTGGTATAGTGGTCAAGACGTTTGATTCACGCACGGAAGGTTCCGGGTTCGATTCCCGGCGAGAACACAAAAATTAAAATGTGATTTTTCTCAAGCCTGGGTGCTCTGTGATGTAATTCACCGCTGTAATAAGGCCTCCTGGCCTGTTGTGGTGCAAAAAAAAAAGTTTAAAAAAAATATTAACAGATTATATATATTTATTTTGATTTATTTATTCATATTTTTCGTTTTCAAACTATAATTAATAGTAAAAATAATGTGACCTTACTGGGGTTTCACGTGCCGAGGATACTTAACAATATACTTTTTTGAAATTATCAGGTAATAAAAGTTTTTGTGCCACTACTACTACTACTACCATGCCATTTCTAACCGTAAGGGTAGGCAGAGGATTGACCGCAACACACGTCTATCCTGGCATACATTCCTAGCTTCTTCCACTGTCTGTTTTTAACATGTCCAGACTTATGATTCTAGTTTATCTGATCATGCCACGTCTTCTTTGGTCGTCCTCATCTCACGTTACCTTTTATTTCTCCATATATACTTGTTTTACCATTTTTTCATCGTTCATTTGTTCTACATGACCAAACCATCTCAGAGACCCTTTCTTACTCTTATCAATTATACTTGACTCAGATTTACACTCTTGCCTGATTTCATCATTCGCAACCCTGTCACACATTGATTTCTCACACATTCGTTTAAGAGATTGCATTTTAACCGCGTTCACTTGGTTTTCCTCCTTTTTCTGCCAGTTTCATGTTTTACTTCCATACATAAGTGTTAAAACTAAGTCTTCGTTGTGCACTGCCAGTTTAGCTTCAAATTACATATTTTCTTTCATAAATTCTTTGTGTCATGTAGTATTTTGTGTTAGCGGTATTGAGTGAGGAATGGCGGGGAATTTAATTCGATTATTTGCTCATGTAAAACTGTAAAAATAAAGCATTTATATGTTAATTAATTTTTGTTTCTTTTCTATTGGAGGCTTACGACTTCCCTTGAAAAAGATGACTAATAATGTTTGTAATCCATTGATGTCGTAGAGTTTCGTACTTTGGCCACACGAACCCTTACTTATATTCTGCTCTGTATGTAAACTTATTATTAAATTGGAGGGTTAAGTATTATACATACTGACGTCAAAGTTAAAAATCGTACTTCCATACAAAAAAATATACCATCATTATATATTCATGTTCGTAGGCAGTTTATGTCAAAACTTTGGGGCGAGAACCTGACTTGAAATGACGCAGAAGAGCTGGCAGCCGATAAAGATGCGTAAAGACACTTTGTGGACACCATATGCTCCAACTAGGAAGTAGACATGGAATAATGATTATTTAGTGCTTTGACGCGATGGCTGCCCAAATGACAAAATCCTAAAAATGGTAATCGAGTGGAGAAACGTACTCCCGTTTTCTCATGGAGAAACGTACCTTGCTTGAGGTCCTGGGTTCCAATACCTGGGAAGGCAGACACAAAAGGTTGATTATCGAATTTGGTTTTACTCTGGAGTATTTGACTATTCTTGGAATGGCATCTGAAGCTTAAGACTGACCACCTTAGCTTCATTAAACAAATGATCGAAATCCGCAGCATTTGGTTGACTTCAGCAGTTTCCTATGCATCATTGGGTGCTGAACGAGTAATGATAATAAAAGAAATTCTTTCTTTCTAAACAGTAGTTTTTTTGAGGTTGTCTTAATCTTTGTAGACAAAATACTGGATTTCGCCCCCTAGGGAGTTATTAATATTAACATATTCGGACAGAGATGGAGACCATTTTAGACAGGGAAATATAAAAGTATAGACATTTACAGAGCTCAGGACCGGTCATTCGCTGGTTTAAGTGACAATTTTACACACTGGGTAAACATTCTTCGTTCTGCTTTTATTTGAACATCCATATCTCTTCAATTCTGCCGTCTGTTGATTTTAGTTAAAGAGATGAAACCTTAATTGTTGTGAAGAAAAAAATTGTATTTAGTTCAAAAGGTTAAATGTATTTGTTTCACAGCTAGGTTCTAAAATTTGGCAAAAAAAAAACCTTAATATTGATCTTAATTTAAAAATTGTTTGATGCCTAAAAATGCAGAAGGATTAAATTTCAAACCTGAGTCCTTTTTTTATGAGGACTTTATTTCATCTTATCTTTTTCCTTATTCTTTTCGGATTAATTTGAGATAAGTGTTCAAGCGCTAATGAAAAGAATTTTAGAAAAAAATCGCTCCCTCTGAAATGTTTTAACGATTCGTTTGTCAATAAAGCTCTGTTTTAAAATTGCTCGAATAAAAAGATCGTTACGCCGTGCAATGCGAAAATTGAAAATAAATGTTTGAACGAATGAAAGGTAAGGTGGGCCAAATTGAACATTAGGGTATTATAAACCAATTCTATTTTTTAGAATAATTAAGTTTTTGAAATTACTTTGTGCGATTATTTATTAAATAGTAAACTGTTGTTAGTTATGGGAAAAGCATTGATTTAATTATCTTTTAACTTAATCATTATTTTTTTTAGGATAGCAGCAAATAATAGCAGTCTGATAATAAGTAAGGAAATTGTACAATTTTGTTAATTTAAATCACCGTTCTTTTAAAATCACGCCATTAAAAAAATAAATTAAGTAAAAAGTATTTCGAATAAAAATATTGTCAAAGATGTTATGTAACTATGGACATCACGGACAACACCAAATGCCAGGCAGTCCACAACAGCCAACTAAACGCGCCACCAGTAGCTACTGAACGGAAGTCGGCGAAGCGAGACTTTCTCTGATCAGCGCTGGTAGACGACGTCTTGCGTAACGTCGTTACCGACACCAAATTGTTTCATAAAATCAGTTTTTTTCCATTCGGCTAAATTAATTCAGTATTGTCTATATTTCGTAACTATATATTCAAACATCTGTCAAAGGAAAAATTTTAAAATTTGAAATAAACTCAATTTAATATGTCAGTAAATCTTTTCATTTCAATAACACGCAACCTGTACAAAAAAACTCATGGGAAGTTCAATGTTAATAATACAGTATGCATTTTGTTCACATTTTATCAATCCTACACAAAAAAAAAATCTACGTAACTAAACCGAACTCAACGAAAATTAGTTTTTTCTTTAACTTTCTCGTTCAATTTACATTCTTAAAATCATTTGAATGAATTTCATTTAAATGCATTACCAAAAATATTTTGAGTTTATCTAAAATTTTTGCAGACAATGGACTGGATTTAACTCACCGGGGAGCTGTTAATATTGACATCTAACAACAGAGATAAAGAACATTTTAGATAAGGTAATATAGAAATCTAGGCATCTACAGGAGTTATGACCTATCATTGGCTGGTTTGAGCGGCCTAACTTCACAAACATCAACAGGTGGAAAAGTTTAAGGAATCTAGATTTTCAAAAATAGGCAGAATAGTGAATGTTACACAGTGTGTAAAGTGGCCACTTAAACCAGCCAATCATAGGTCATAAGCCCTGTAGACGCCTAGACTTCTAAATTACCTTATTAAAAAACTTTTCGTCTCTGTTGTAATACGTTAAATGCATAATTTTTATATGAGCACTAATAAACCTTAGTTTAGTTGACATTTCAAAGGTCATAATCTGCGGGTCTAAAAGTAATTAATTAAATTTTAGTTGCTAGCATATTTTGTATCAGAAATACAAAAAAAAAAAAATATTTACTTAATTTTTTGATGGCCGCTATTTTGAAAAAACAGCACTTTTAAATAAAAATTTAATAATCCTTTAATATATTTCAATGACATACGCGGAAATTTGTTCAGAAATATTAATTTGTTTGACATTATAATGAGAACTTTCTACGTTCTAAGTTCTAACTAAAATTCAATTTTATCAATTTAAACCGTACCTATTATGCTTTCACAAATTAATTTTTCTATCACAAACGACTAGTAACGAGTAGTAGTAGTAGTAGTAATAGTAGTAATAAATATATTGTAAAAAAGGTATGTTTACAATATATTTATTTAGTGAAAGTAACATTTTTTTTTGTATTTTAATATATTTAAGGACAAAGTCCATTTAAAACATACAATATATCGAAAACAATTATACACAGTAACATAATATTATAAACGCAAGAATAAAAAGAAAAGGCAATCACAATTAACTATTTTCAACAAATATTATAATTTTGAATTACATAAATAAAACTGGGATAATTTATTAAGTATCATTAATATTTGTACCTCAGAGGCAGACGGATGCAAATCCAAACGTCAAATGTTCAACAAGAGCATAAATAACCTACTTTCTCTAAGCAATTTCTAATAATTTAAAGCATTTATTTATATTTTTAATAAATTAACACGTTGGTTCTTTCATTATAAGACTACCATTTATTCAACATCAATGGACGTGATCATAAACTGGATACGAAAATTGAAATGTCATTTCCTCAAATTCTGGATTTGCATCCGTCTGCCTCCGAGGTACAAATATTTTTTTAAAATTTATTAGTTAAGTAATTAATCTACAACCACAATAAATCGGATCCTTAAATTCGTTAACAAATCTGATAATTTTGGGTAGAGATTCCTGGAAACCATGGTTAGTCGTATGATGACAGAGAAACAGGATTTAATTTTTTCTTAGTCAACGTGAATTAACATTTAGAGTTATTTGTTGAAGAATAGTCATATAAACAATTCAGCATTTGAGATTAAGTTTTATTTTATTTCATTTTACTCTACAATGCACAATATATTTTAGAATATTTTATGTACGCTTAGACTCTATTTTACAACAAAATCTGGACGTTATAAAAATGGAACATGTTAAAATCAAAGCTTAAATTTTTTTATCAAGTTATTATTTTTACTAAATGTTATTAAATACTACTAGACACCACCTTCACACCCATTTTACACCTTCACCATTGTTGTGACATAAAAATATAAAACCAACACGACACACATTTGAATAAGCAACCCTTACATGCAATGATAAGGTTGAGAAAATATTTTATGTTGTGGAAGAAATATTTGAAAAAAGAGGGAGGGGACGAAAGGAGGGGCGTAAATTCAACAGGTGTTTAGTGACCATTACAATGGAACATCGTATAACCGGCTATATTGAAAAATTAAATAAATATACTTATATATAGTTGGATAATTTATGTAGCGCTATTTTTATGAAAATCACCTCAAGGGCGCTGTACAATTAATAAATATCCCAGTACATCTTGCAGCTACAGAGCGCATTCTAGTTCCTCGTTTTCAATTAAGATCATTCAAAAATTATAATAGATAGGAGCTAGATTACAGGACGTCTTGCAGCTACAGAGCGCATAGACAGTTAGAAATTTAGCCCCAATTTTCACATTTTAAAAATTGACAAATAAATTTAGTGTATTAATGATATTTACAAAAATAATAATATGAATAATAAAAAGGGTAAGATTACAACACGTCTTGCAGCTACTAAGCGCATAGACGATTGTTTGATTATTAATCAAAGGAACATTATTTTTTTAAGTGTTCTTAATGTGAAATATTTCTATACTATTTAATTTTAACCCTGTATTATGTGTACGTAAGATTGTAACTCCTGTTTAATTGGTGTCCTGACGAAGAGACGGGTGCGTCTCAAAACCAGTAGACATAGAAAAGTTGGTAAGTAGTTATATACAAATATATAATAACATTTATTTAAATGTGTGATTTGCTTTAAATATTAATAATACATTCTTTTTCGTTCACCGAATTTTCGCCAAGACTAATATTTCGACTTTTTTGTTTATTTCTTGATCACCAGTTAATCAAAATTATAAAAAAAATAATTCTACATATGCATATAAACTGAAAAGTCCTGCTCGCTAGTATGACGTATTCCGGTGAAGACAAAACCGTTTTTTATCTTTGTTTACATGTCGATCATTGTTAATTATTGATTTACTGTTGGTCAATTTAATTATTAATTAAAATATATATGCACTGCGCTTACTCATTGACTTGTAAAATTACATCAAGGCATCTGATTCTGATACACTGTATTTAAGCACCTAGTGCTCATACAATAATCTACATCTCAATTTAAGTAAGTGAAAGGTTATGAGATTTTTTCGTCTGGAAAATCCAATCATATACGACTACTCACTGAACGATGAAATATTATCATCTGTGTATAGTATACGAGATTTAGGTATTATACTTGACACTTCACTTTCTTTTACAATTCATATTGAACATGTTATCAATAATTCCTTAAAATTCCTTAGATTTATAAACAGAAGCATTACTGACTTAAAAAATATCAACATCCTTAAAACTCTCTTCTGTTCCCTAGTTCACCCGCACCTAGATTATCCCTCTGTTATCTGGTCTCCATATTATGATGTTCACATCAAGAACATTGAATCAGTTCAACATCGATTTTCGAGAAAGATAGGCTGGAGGTTGGGCTTATCCAGGGACCAATAAACGTATATTGAGTTGGAAACTAGCTTAAATATATCTTTTCTTTAAGACCGTTGAAATAAATCCGACCTTCTAGTCCTATTTTAAATTCTCAACTCACTCTTTGATGTGCCTGAACGACTGAGCTCAATAAAATAAAATATCCCAACTAGAAACCTCAGACCAAACTAAATCTTTCATACAGATAATCAAAGAAATAACTATGGTTTTCATTCCCCTATGCTCAGAATTCTTATGTCTGTTAACAAACATACCAGTCTTGATTTTTTATATAACAAATTGTCTTCTTTCAAACGATAACTGAATCAAATTATTAACATATTTTAACAGAGATGAAAAACGTTTAAGAGAAGGTGTTATGGAAGTCTAGGCATCTACATGGCTTATGACCTATCAATGGCTGGTTTACGTAGCCGCTTTACACACTGAGTAACATTCACCATTGTGTCTCTATTCGAACATCTATATTCCTTCAATTCTTTCATCTTTTGATGTTTGTGAAGTAACAGAGCTGAAACCTTTATTTATGCGTGTGAGATTCATATAATTGAATTATTTCACCTACATACTAATTGAATTAGTAATTCAATTAGATAAATCTCGTCCGCATTAATAAAGGTTTCAGCTTTTTAACTTCACAAACATCAACAGATGAAAGAATTGAAGGAATATAGATGTTCAAATAGGGGCAGAATGGTGAATGTTACACAGTGTGTAAAGTGGCCACTTAGCCATTGACAGGTCATGTCTAAATTTTTGTAGACAAGGACTGGATTCAACTCCCTGAGGAGCTGTTTATATTAACATTTTACAACAGAGATAAAGAACATTTAAGAAAAGGGTAATATAGAAGTCTAGGCATCTACAGGGCTTATGACCTGTCAATGGCTGGTTTAAGTGGCCACTTTACACATTGTGTAACATTCACCATTCTGCCTATATTTGAACATCTATATTCCTTCAATTCTTTCATCTGTTGATGTTTGTGAAGTTAAAGAGCTGAAACCTTTATTTATGCGGGCGAGATTCATCTAATTAAATTATTTCACCTACATACTAGGCAACGCCTAAAAATATTTTTTTTTCAATTTCTTTACTTCTTCATGGACCAGGTAATTTATCAATAATTTATCAATTGGGCGTTTATATGAATAAATAAATAAAGTTAAATAATAAGATAATCACACAAACTTCTGGTTCAACTTCTCCCGCATTTCTTCGCGTTACTTTTTTCAGTTTCTATGACGCATGATACGACCAAAATCAAAACGAGTACGCGTTCTTCTAAATTAGTTTAAGAAACTTGATGTTGATAATATTTGTAGCTGTGTTATTTTACCGCTCATCAAACCAACCGAATGTGCTGAATCAATAAATTTTACAGCATCCTACGCACTACGCCGTGAATGCTAGTAAATTATTCTTGTACCAAGAATTATTTATCAACGATGTAGCCATGTCTTTGATATACATACCGTGTTATAAACAGGTTAATTTGTTCTACTCACGAGTGTTTCTCAAGTAAAAAAGTTTTTTACCAATTTGAATTATAACTAAAGAAACAACATATTACCAAATTGTGTAAAAGATTAAGGGCAGTTATAGGCAGCATGTTTAGAATAAAATATTTTGTACCAATAAAAACATTAAGACTTATTTATCAATCAGTAGCTGAATCAATTATTAGGTACGGTATTACCAGTTAGGGCCTTTTTGGAACGACCAACATTAAAAAAAATTTAATCTTTACAAACCTCGGCTGTTGCATTAATTAACACATCACCTAGAATTGATAAGGAAGAGGTACCCGAACTTTTTAAAAAGCAAGGGTGCCTGTCTGTAAATGCTATTCTATGTCTCAAATATGTTACTAGATACCGATTTGATAGTAACTGTTGTAATATGTTAATATAAACAGGTCTCCAGGGAGTTGAATCTAGTCCTTATCTACAAAAATTTAGTCAAACTCAAAATATTATTGATGAATCAAATTAAATCATAAACACCTCCCTCTTGCTTCCACTCCCACCAAGTCTGCTATATACCATTGTGTATTTTTCACTTTCCTTTATAACAATTTTCTTTGTCAAACCAACATTTAAAAAAATTCAATTTTTACAAACCTCGGCTGTTAAATTAATTAACAGATCACCTAGAATTGATAAGGAAGAGGTACCCGAACTTTTTAAAAAGCAAGGGTGCATGTCTGTAAATGCTATTCTATGGCTCAAATTTGTTACTAGATACCGATTTGATAGTACTACCAGAAAAGGCATTTACATTCACATAATACAAGGCTAGCACAACGTGAAAGCTTGTCAGTACCGAGGTTTGTAAACAAGTATGGCCAAAGAACACTTCGTAATATAATTACAATTTTTTTAAATAAGATTCCTAAGATGATTTCAAAAGAAAATGTTGACAAAGCTTTTAAGAAAAAAATAATTAAATGGTTAATGTGTAACAAAGCTTTATATTGATTATCATTTAATGTCATCTATTTTATTTTTTATAAATAAATTTTGTGTAAAAATAAGTTATGCTTTTAGTTCTTAATGTTTATGTAACTTTTTAAATTTATATAATTTCTTTAATGTTTCCCTTTGTAAAGGAAAAATAAGAAACCTGCTGATAAGCCGGTTTCGCAGTTTAGTGAGTTTCATTATTTTTCCTTTTATATTTTCTGTTCATGTTTTTACCTTCTTTAATAAAAGTATTTAAAAAAAATAATAATTAAAAGTCTGTGCTTTGCCCTAACATCGCATAATACGAAAGACTGACCATTGAAAAAAATGCTACAAAATAATAGCACAAAAGAGAGCGCTCTCTATTCCACGCCGACAGCCCCCAAAGTAATATTTGACGTTGAATCCATAAAGCTCTTGATTGAAAGTCATTTTTTTCATTTGCAAATTCAGTGAAGATAAATCTCATTTACAAGTTATTCCATTCGCGTATAGTTGAATAATCATTACCTACATATTTTTCAGGAACTCTAATGTTGATTTAATGCAGATTTTATTTGCATGTGTAAGATACTTAATAGTTTATTTGATGTCCCGACTATTCTCCAACAAATATATTATAATGTTCCTTCATGCAGACTCAGAAATAATGAAATTCTGTTCCTTGGTCATCATAACACTAATAATGGTTTCCATGTGCCTCTACCCAGAATGATTAGATATGTAAATTAAAATCAACATCTTAATTATTTTGATTGTAAATTGAGTTTTTTTACAAATAGACTGAAAAAATATTTCTAATAAATTTACCGTATATTTGTAGAATTAACCTGGATTCCATTTTGCCTGTCTGTATTAAGTTGTCTTTGCTTTTCTATGTTGTATTCCTTCTTTTATTTTTTTCTGTATGGTTTTTTTGTTATATTATTTGTTTGAATTGGACATTGTCCGTAAATTTGTTAAATAAAATAAAAACAAATAAATAATATTAAATCGGAATATTCTAACGTTGCACTGGTTCATATGCCGACAAATGATTATTTTTTTTTAAATTAGAAAGTCAAATTGAACTGGGTTGTGGTCCCGTAGCTAATGTTGCGAACTCACGGACGAGAGGACTGAAGTATAAACCCAACTCTTCCACAACTTGATTTCTATTTTTTAATAGCGATTTATTTAAAACTTGTTGAAAATGGGCCCGTAATAGTATTTCATCTATTTATATATTTTACATGCCCCTTAATTTATTTTAAAATAAATTAGGACTTATTATTTCTGGCTGCGATACGATCCAACTCACTATTTAATGATGCTCACACTTACACACACCTGAACACTTACTCCCACACTAATACACATAAACTCACATCTACTCTTTCTCTTATACAAATTCACCTAAACACACCCTTTTGTTGTAACACAATTTAATAACATGTATGATTCTTATTTAGAAACTTCACTGGTCAGTCTTTAAATCGTTTTTTTTTAATGTTATTAAATCATTATCGACTGTTTGTTTCTTTAAAATAAATAAATAAAAATATTTCGGTTAATCGTAAGAACGCATTTTTTTAAAAAAACTGTTGTCCTTTATTGAAAACTAACTTCAAACAGTAAGTGATAGTGAAATGAAATTTAGATACAGTTTTTGGGACCAATATTTGGGTCAAAGCAACGGCACTATTGCAGTTTTATAATGGCAAAAATAGGTACAAAAACAGATTTACCCTCTCACTTTTTCCAAAACATACATTTTCATATAAAACGTGCTTAAATCTGATCTCTGTGCTCTCTAGAGTTTCAATCATAATGTTTATATTTAAATATTTGGTCGCAATTATTAGATATTTTTACAGACTCAGCTATTTGATAGAAGGAATTATTTTTTTTTCCTGTACAGTTTATAAAATGACAGATACCCTTTGGCCATTGCACTTCCAATTTGCTAGATAAATTATACCTGGTTCTCAATCACAGATGTTTGTTGTATCGACTGTTAAACCAACACTTCTCCATTATAATTTTTTTGGGGTTGGTTACTGCCTACAAATGCGGCCTTTAACGATAAACCCGGGGACGTTTATATTACACACACTTTTTGACAAAACAATTTGTTTGTGAAATTATGACAGGAATAGTTGACTGTACAGAACTACTTAGTTGAATAACAATACATGTGCCAGTCAGAATTTGTGCACGGTACCACCTGGTTCATGTAACAAAAAGTAAAACATAGTATGTTAAAAATGCTTTTTTTCGTAGGACTTTTTCAGTGTACAATACAAAATTTAAAGGTTTAGATAACACACTGTCAGATTTAAAATTTACTCGAAAAATTCATTATGTAACTTAGTAGACATTATAATAATAAATATGTACATCTCCCTTCCCCTCCTTATCCTCTCTTCGAGCATTTTTGTCCTAATCCCGCCTTATTTATAATAACATACTGTTCTTAAACAAATATTTAAAAATTCTTTGATTATTAAAAAATATTTACGAGTACATGAAAATAACATCTTTGTATGTATAAAGTTATATATGTATTTATTTAATATGTTATATATTTTCTTTACGAACTTTGTATACTTTGTGGATATCTGTTATTTGTTCTGAGTTAATACACTATATCTGTCTGTTTACTTTAAATATGGATGTAGAACTGTTGATTTCCCAAATTAAATTAAATAAAATAAAGAAATGCATTAAATTTGAACTTTACAAATAAGTTCGGGGTAAATTAAGGTTTTTTCAACCAGTAAGCCGTAGGAATATTTAGGCACGTCATTCAATTGCCACTTCTAAGTCAACTGTGCTATTTTGAACCTTAAGTTCTCGCGGCTTTACCCGGTAAATGTAAACTTCTCCCAAACGAATGGCAAGGAGACAAAAGGAAATTAATTCAAACCGTGTGATTATGTCAACAATATTTTGTGTTTACAAAAAGTTTTTAACAAAGACTCGATTTTATCCCCTAGAATGAACAGAGGCGGAATAAATTTTAGAATAGGGGATATAGAAGTCTTTGCATTTACAGGGCTTATGACCAGTCATTGGCTTCCTTAAATAGCCACTTTATACTGAATGTTACCCACTTTACTGCCTGCTTGAACAACTTTATTTCTTCAATTCTTCTCTCAATTGAGATTTGTGAAGTTAAGATCTGAAACTTTTATTGATCCGGGTGAGATTCATCTGACTGAAACTAACTACCCAATACATGAAAATATTTTTTTCTTCTTATACTTATTCTACCATTCGACCAGTTGGTTTAATCAACATATATTTTTCATGAATTAATAAATAAACATTTAATCAGCATTTTTCCAATTTTTTCAATCAAGAAAATTTTCAAAAATATTACTATATATATTTTAACATAGATAAGAAACATTTGAGAGAAGGGAATATATAAATTTAGACATTAACAGGGCTAATGACCTGTCATTGGCTTGGAGAAAGCAACCAGTCCACAATTTTGGAAAAATTATATATTGGTGTTATCGAGTGCAGTAAAGTCAATTCAATGTTCTGTTAAAAACAGTCAAACCGTTTTTATACAAAAAACTATAGAAATCACTTTCTGAAAATAGTGTCACTCACAAAAACGGCATTTTTGAATTGCAAAAAACACCCACAACACTACAAAAATATGACGGTACTTAATCATTTAAACTGGTGAAATTCATTATTAGATTTTTGTTTATAATATATAAAAAAATGTATTCATTGCTTATCATTTGTCAAAGTCAAAAACATTCCAACTGTTGTGTAGATTTGAATATTGACTCTTTTCACAAATTAGCTATTATCTCAGTTAAACTTTTCTATCTGTTAGTCTTTGTGAAATTAAAGTGCTAAAACCTTTATTATCACACAATGTGTAAATTCATTACTAAAAACTGCCAATGACAGGACATAGAAATTATAACGGACTCAGTATTGATGTAGACATTTTTAACTGCACGTTGCATTTGTACGGAAAATTTCTTCATGGGGTCGATTATTTGGGATAGTTGCTGAATGTGCATCTTGAGTGGTTTATGCTATGTATATGTGCCGCATGTAATGTATATGTTTGTGTATGTTTTATATGTGCGTTCATGTGTGTGCGTGGATGGCTCGGAGTGTACATTCAGTATTTTTATTTATTTTTATTTATTACCTCCATTGAAAACGCAAATGTCAACAATTATTCTTTTCTCACTTAAAATTCTTATTTTTTTTTTTGTCACATTTAATGTTTATATCTTTTTAATTTATGAAAACTTAATTGGTCTTTTTATGTTAAAAAAATGTTGTTTTAATAACTTATTTTGCATGACTGTATGTTTTCTGAATAAAATAAAATAAAATAAATAAAATAAGCCATGTTAACCACCTCGACTTTTTTATTCCCTTCTTTAAAATAGTCTTTATCTCTTTTGTAGTATATTAATATTGATAACTCGCTAGGACACATGATCAGAAATTAGTTAAACTGTGGCTGTTACTTTTACTTCTTTTAAATAAAACTCCTATCTCTAGTGTAGACGTCTGCTTTAGAAAACAACGCCGACTTACGATAATGTTTCATATTATTTTGGGTCTATTTTTGTCACAAATACATAATACCATTCAATAGTTTGAGTAAAAATCTACAAGATTCAATTCATAAATCATTACCTAAATATTAACTTGAATGAGAATAATCTGTCTTTGATGCTACACTTCTTAATTGAATATCCATTTTTAGTTGAATTTTAAGCACATCTCATTCAAATTGTTTATCAGATTTGATTTTCTAATATGGAATTAATTAACCAGTATATATGTTAATACGTATAATATTTCGTTTCCTTTGCTACGTTGATTTGTCTTCCTTGTGAAGATTAAATTAAATTATTAAAGCGGTTCTTGGGTCAAGGTCCTTGTATAATCTCATTTGGTCACGCATATTCATAAGGATATTATTATCTTCGAAATAATGGTTCACATAAGGACCTTAAGGTGGAGAAATTAATTAAAATATAAACTCGTCAAACTTGTGATGAAATGAAATTATTATTTTAAAATAAATGTAATAGACAAAACTGAGGGTAAGTTTAAAACGAAGGATTTTAACCCTTCACAACACAGCTTCTTTTAATTTAAAAAAATCCAGAAGCCATACTCTGAATCTTGTCTGCTCCGGAGACAATAATTAATTAAGGGATTTTCATTTTTTGTTAATGCCAACACTTTGCTTTATATCTGGCCACACTGATGATTAAACGTCAAATAAATATGAACACGTGAAATCAAACATGATGATTTTTATAGGTGCGAAGGTTCACGTGGTCACTGTTATCAATATGTTTATTTTTCGGGTGATACCGTGTGTGTGTGATGAGCTCTCTCAAATAAACAGGTGAAGTGTGATTATTTAAAATACTGTGAAGAAGTGATAGAATGTGAATGTTTCTTTTATGCCTGATACTGAGCCAGTGTAGTTGCGTGAAATACTCGGTTATGTGGTGAAATTTGCGAAGATTAAAGGTATAACAAATACAACTATTCTGCAATCGTTTTAACTTATCAAGCAATTCAGGTTAGCATCTGGATAACATACATCCGCGTAGTCAAGGAGTGGAAAAAGTAAGCCTTCTGCCTGCACTGCGTCTTTTTTCAATTCTTCCCTATGGAATGACTTGTAAAATGTTATAATTTTCGCCTCTCATCTCATGTCCAAAGAACTCAAGTTTCCTTTTCTTTATGGTCTTTAGTACTCCTTAATCTTTTTTCATCCGTCGGAAAACGCCATTGTTTTGGACACCGCATTTTAAAGGCTTGGATCTTTTTTGAAGTGGCTGTGAGTGTCCACGTTTTGACGCCGCAAACAGGTACTGAGTAGAAGTTACATTATTCAATGCGCATTCAGAGGTCTAAATCAGATAAGGTATTAGTTAAGTTCTTAAATTATGTATAAATATCGCAAAACGTTTTTAAAAAAACGATTTATTACTTCATATTTCATTCAAGTTATTATATTTTCATGCCTAGCCTAAAGTTTAAGGTATCACTGTGAGGACGAAGTATTTTTATAATGCGCCTACTCTTTTGTTCTTGTTATTTACATTTGTTAAAGCGTGTCTTCCTTCCGTTTCAAACAAATAAACACAGGAAGCACTAAAATAAACAATTTGGAATAAGCAAACATAATAAACGAGGTCCTACACTTCCTAGCAAGGTGCTTGGAACAAACACATAGCTCCTGGCAAAGTTTTAATAACAGAAGGGGTAGTTTTCAGTGCCTTAAATCCAGAAAAAGATTTGTTTCGAACATGTGCGAAGAGCGAAACTGGAATTGTTTGAAGGCCTGCAAAAATATGTTTAAAATAATGTATATGTACTATTTTATCTTCACAATAGCATATGAAACTATTAAAAATATATTGAATTTTAATGGATGTATCTCAGCAGATACACAAGAATTATTATTTATTAATGTGTTTTATTTCGTTTTATGTTAACTCCTGTGTGGCTATGATGTAATACCGGTCTACGTAGGACAAAAGACTTGATAAATCTATCTTATTTATTTAAATGATGAAGTTGTATTTTACAAATAGACATTTTCTCATCGGATTTGGAAAGTAAAATTAATTTAAATATGCTGGATAATACAAAAAAAATATTATTCTTACAATGCGCAGAATAAATATACGAATGAAAGTGATTCGATCTGTTTTACTCTATGAGAAATAGCACGAGTGTATAACTTATAATTATAAAGACAGAGACGCTGTTCTGTGGCCGGTGTTTGTGTGAAATAAACAAAAACAAAAAATAAATTAGTTCAATCAGTCGGCTATTGGCAGGGAGTGGGAGTGTAGGCTTGTTTTATGACTAACGTATCAATGAATAATGATTTTAAGTTTATTTTACTTTAACTGGCTTAAATTATATTTTAATATTTAAAAATTTTGGAAAATAAATTATTTGACAGTATGTCTCAAGTTTTTTTTTCAAGTGTCTAAACTTCAGAATATTATATCTTTTGCTCGTGGTAACACGATGTAACGTCACCGCGAGTAAACAAATTTTGAAGCACAGTATTTGAAGAGTTAAGAGTCCAATATCTAAACAGCGATGAAAGAGTTATTGAGGGATGTGGAAATCTTAGCATTTACATGAAATTTGAAGAGCTGAAACCTTTATTGACGCAAGTCAGATTCATCACATTCACAAAATCAACAAGTGGACGAATTTAAGAAATACGCATGTTTAAACATAATCAGAATGGTGGGAAAATTAGTCACTTAATCCTGACAATAACAGGCCGTAAGCCTTGCAAATGCCTAGACTACCAAATTCATCTTACATAAATGTTCTCCACGTTTGTTGTTATATCTTACTAGGGGGTGAATACTAGCCCTTGTCAACGAAAATTCGGACTTAATTTTTTTTATTTTTCATTTTATATTCAAAATAATTAACATTAGTAAACAAAATCTAGATCGCGCCAAACTAATTATAAATAAAAGTTTATCGGCGCGTTTCAAATCCATTAAATTTTTTTATATATATATATTTTTTTTTTTAGTTTTTTTAAATTGAAAATTATCACAAAAGATCAAATAAACACAAAAATAAACAAAAAGAAAAACCATTGTTAAAAATTAAACAACACAAATATATTTGGACTGGATAAATACAACTTTACACTTTGAAGTTTTGATTATTGATGGAGAAATCCTTCAATCGTTTGCTTCTTTGCAGCAAATTGGTTGAGTTTTTTAACCTTGGCAGGAAGCTTATTAAATAGCTTTGGTACTTGTGGTCCTGCTTCCATAAAAGTTTCGTGCTCTAGACTCTACCAGTTTTATGGCTGTTTTCGATCTTATTCGATGTTGGTGACTGAGCAGGGTTTTATCCTCATCAAAATACTTATAATTATCTGCCTTCTTCTGATGTACGGTATAATTATTTTTGAAAAAGCAAAACGTGTCGAAGCAATTTTTTTTTCTTTTATATAAATAAAAAACAATATAATTCTATTTTGGGGTGCGGAAAACGGGTATACAAGTTTTTTTTTTAGAAATATTAGCCTTTTTCTAATTTACCTAAACTTTTCAATTTTGCAAGCGATGGCTTGCAAGTAAATGTAAAACGAGTTGTAAATAACTCACTATTTGAAAATGAAAATCAAGTTAGGGTAGAGTGAGGTTCGAACCTGGTACCTCTGATCCGAGAGTCCGCAACACTAGCCACGGGACCACAACCCGATTAAAAATTTCAACATTTTGTCGATTTTAGTAGGGCATAATCATTTTGACGTAAAGTTGTCTTTTTTTCACAGTATTTGGGGAAACATCTTCGTGTAACATAAAAATACAGTATATAAATACTTTTTCACTATACCGCTCTAACGCCGCATACCCTCTTAATGCATTCGTCATCCGGAAAATTCACATCTCGAAGTAGTGTGTCATAAAATTTAATGCCATATTTGCTATCACAAAACATTTCTCAAACGTTATATATTCTGCTTAATGGGTTCAGTATTCTGAATCACGTATGTTCGCCCAGTAGAGTATGCAATAAATTCACAAGGTATTATTAATTGATGTTTGCCTGAGATCTAAGATGTTTGCAAAAGCAAGTATGTACAATTTCTCAACTTGCGTATGTGTATGTTCCACAAAAAATACTAAAATCGAAAGCATCAAAGAAAAAAATCGGTACTACTGAAAAATCAATCAGACCCAAAAAATTATATCGGAAAACAATCATTTAAAAAAAAGAAATGAAATATTAGAAACATAAAAACCAGTCGAGAATATTAGGAATCATTGAGAATCCTCTAATTGGAAAAAACAAAATTGGAAACATATTTTTCTTATTGCAAATATTATAAAGCCTAAAGTATAAGCGTATTGGAAACATTTAAAAGCCTAAAGTAGCATTATTTTGTAAAATTAAATTGAAAACATGAAAAACAAAACATTAAAAAAATACGCTCTGCAAATGCAGACTTTCAATTTCCCTTCTTAAACATTTTTCCATTTCTGTCGAGTTATTTACTAATAGCGTTACACAACATTATTTTTGGTACGTGTACTTTTGTACACACACAAATCTGGATTTTCTCCCAAGGGGGAGTAGGTATATATTTTTTATTTATATCCCTACAGAGATGAGGTAGAATTTTTTCATAATCGAATAATTCGAATATCCATAATCCTGAATTTGAAAAAATTCTACCTCATCTCTGTAGGGATATAAATAAAAAATATGTACCTACTCCCCCTTGGGAGAAAATCCAGATTTGTGGGTGTACAAAAGTACACGTACCAAAAATAATGTTGTGTAATAAGATCTGGTCAAATATAAGTAAAAATAAATTGCAGAGTCATCTGCAGGCGATTACTAGTACTTAATTTAACTCGGAAGAGTCTTAACTACATATAATAAAGTAATCTGCTAATTAAAATAATTAACTTTAATATCAATACATAGATGACGCTCCAACTCGCTTGTGGGTGGTTTCTCGATTCGGTAACATATATACAAAAATGAAAAATGTTACCTGTGTGGATATTCGCGAATAAGCGGAATGGGGAATGTTGTAGTACCTACTTAAAGTGGCCACTAACCCAGCCAATGACAGGTCATAAGCCCTGTAAACGCTCGAATATCCATAATCCTGAATTTGAAAAAATTCTACCTCATCTCTGTAGGGATATAAATAAAAAAATAATAGCATTAAATAGTTATTAATTATTATGATATCATTGATAGGAATTTGCGATGGGAGACTCAGGTTCAGTCACTAAACTCTTGGTTGAAAAAGCTTTGCCATCTATTCTACTCTCTTAAAGACATTTTGGATATTGGCACTCTCAGAAGTATGTACTTTGCTCTGTTTCAATCCACTACAACCTATGAAATAGTTGACTGGGGGGGTTGAAAAGCATATATCTTAAAGCTTCTCATAATTTCACAGAAATTAATATTTAGAATAACATTCCGGTGCTTTCAACATAACCGTCATAACAGTTGTTCCAATACATGATGGTGCTGGATGTAAAAAAGCTGTACCTAAAAGAAGCGCTTTCACACTTCTGGTCGTACAATAAGGGGAGGTCTCAGCAAAATTTTCATACTAGGTTTTTTGAGAGCACAAGTTATGTCATACCCAAATCCCAGATGACTTTTGCTCAGAAACATCTCTGTTTTATCGCACCTAGAGTGTTTAATATTTTGGGAGAGCGTTTTAAGCTCTCAAAGACAAAAACTATTTTCAAGAGAAGAGTTTAGGACTGGATTTTCCATAGTGGGAGGGATTTGAGTTGGAAACTCCTTGATGATTTTTCGAATGTTTGAGTTTACTATTTACCATATTGATGTGCCAATCATTTGTTTTTGTATGGTTTATTATTTATTTATTATTATTGTTATTAACAATAAACAACAGAGATGAAGAACATTTAGAGAAGGTAATATAGAAGTCTAGGCATCCACAGGGCTTATGACTTGTTATTGGCTGGTATGGGTGGCCACTTTACACACTGTGTAACATTCACCATTCTGCCTATATATATATTTTTTTTAAAATTTAAATCTTAAAGTAGGGCACACATATCATACATATTGTTATGTGTGTTCTAATAATAACATTGCAAATATATTAAATTTATAAATTGTTTATCACATATGTCTTGACCATTATTTTAAATTTTGATATGTTTTTTTCTTCATAAATATTTTTTTCCATTTCGTAATACTTTTTAATTGCTTTAAATAAAATTGAATTTTGTGACTTTGCCTTTTTCCTAAATGGAAGTCTAATTTTGTTCTTTTCTTTAGTATTGTGATCGTGTTCATGCTAGTTCCGATCAATTTTTTTCCAAAATTCTGTTTTTTTATTAGAGTTTATAATTTTATGAACAAATATCATTGTATTGAATATATAAATTCCTTCGATTCATCCATCTGTTGACGTTTGTGAAGTTAAAGAGCAGAAACCTTTATTGTAGCCGGTGAGATTCATATAATTAAATTATTTTACCTACATACCAGGCGACACTTGAAACTGTTTTTCAATTTATGTACTTCCTTTTGGACCAGGTGGATTCATCAACAATGTTTTGAGTATTTCTAAATGTTTGCAGACAAGGATTGGATTCAACCACCTAGGGGGCTGTTAATAATATGCTGTTAGGGTTGTTGGTATAATGTTAATAGTCTCAAAATATTTTTTATTATTGTTGTGTTTCTGAACGTATTAAATATTTGTGATGATTGCTCGTTCCAACTCAACACAGGACTTTAAGTCTCATTGAGTTGGAACCTATGTTTAAAATAATGTGTGAATAACTGTCTTTAACTAAATAAATAAAATAAAATATTCCCCAAAATAAATTCAACGAAATTCGTAAATGTTGGGATTTAACGATAATAACTGATCTTAATTTATCCGCATTCAAATTATTTGTATTTCCTACATAAATATGTGTTCAAATCATGATGATACACATTGACGAAGGAAGAAAACGTGTTCAACACTCATTTTAGTGTTTTATTTTAACATTTTACAACAGAAATGAAGATCATTTTAGAGAAGGTAATATAGAAGTCTAGGCATCTACAGGACTTATTTTCACTACTTAAATTCCAAATACTGTTGATAAATCCACTTGGTCCATGAAGTATAGAAATTAAAAAATAAAATTTTCAGGCGTTGCCTAGTATGTAGGTGAAATAATTCAATTACACGAATCTCTACCGCGTAAATAAAAGTTTCAGCTTCACTTTTACCCAAAATTTATAAAAAATAAACCTACACAAAATTTGTACTTTAAAAAAAATTTACTTAAAAATTATACAACAAATTCAGTAGAAAGTTTAAACAATTCAAGAATAAACGTAAAAAATAAATATTTAAATTATAAAATATTTAAAAGTAATATAAACAGGAAATCTTAAGTACTGTTTCATACAACTGGGCAAAGTGAACAGAAAATTTTATGTATTATGAAATCCATAAATAAAATTACTATTCACCATCTTTGAAAAAGTTCAAAAGGTTTGTTCTATAGGAACAATACCCTACACTAAATATATCCGATACGTGGGAATAACTATTGCCGAGTTCATGAAATCTATTTAATACGGCAATACAAGTATACACTGTCCGTGAATTGTTGCTACAAAACGGTGGCACCTGTCTAATCAGTCTTCCAGGCACCCTGAAGTTGATGAGAAAAAAATGATCAAGGCAATCCCATATTGAATTTACAATTTTGAATACATTTAAAAAGTCTTTAATTTTTCTTATATCGTTAAGTTTTAACAAATTTAATGTTTTCAGTAAAAAAATCATAACTTAAAAATTCATGACTGAAGTTTAAAATTTATTTACCTTAAATTTTTTTTTGGACTAGTTATATAAATAAATTAATATAAAAAATAAAAGAAACGTTCAGTTAAAGTTTTTCACAAATATAATAAGGTCATGACTCGTGACCCTAGGGAAAAAATAATTACGTAATTGATTTGTTGTGTCTTTTATCAATAAGAGTTTTTTTTAACAACGAAAAAATTCCCGATGGAATTGTATATTTTATCGGGATCGAAAAAAAGTTGGTCTTCTGACTATCGATATAAAAGAAATAGGATAACCCGTCAGTTTATGGCAACGTAGCATCGTTATTCTGTTCAAAAACAGTAGTACATTTATTATTTACTTTTAAATATGGAAATAGGACACACATGAGCATATTTATATATGTGCTTTAATAATTATGATCAAATTAAAATTATATTTCATATTATATTTATTGAAAATGAAAAAATATATTACGCAAGTCTCCTAAAAAGGAGAAACAGGCAGTCAATACTTAATTTTTTATATTACTATTTTATTTGTTTTTAAATGACGTATATAAATAGACAACCAAATTGATTTTAAGTTTAAATGGTAATGAAAAAGGATTTAAATATACGTGGTATAAACATTTTTTTTTTATTTGAGTACATTTATTATTTTATTTTAAATCTGTTACTAGGGTAAACATAAATATATTTTTATGTTTACTCTAGTAATAGTACTGTATATACGTGTATCTCGTTTATTAATCATTTGAAGTGATGTCCCATCTCTGTTGCAATCAATTTCTTTTCATGTTCTCAACCGTGTCACCAGAAGTCAAAATCTGCTATTTATAAAATCTTCTAAGAGCAACTTTGGTTTTTATGCCCCAATGTCCAGAATGTGTAGATTAGTCAATTCATCACACGACTTGGAATTCTTTGGGATAGATCTTCCGGCTTTTTGTAGATCTCTTCGCAACTAAACATGGATTGGCATGGTTTAGCTGAAAGTTTTTTCTAATATATTGTATACAATTATTGTTTTGCTCTTGTTTGTCTTTGCTAAATAGTTTTGTGTTCTTTTTGTTTAGTTTCTTCTATTTATGTTTTTTCATGTAACTGTTGTAATTGGCTTAGGCCGTATATATAAAAAATAAATAAATAAATATGTATTGTGTCTTAACTTTTAGATTGAAAAATTATCAATATAGATAAAAATGTTCTATCTAAGTAAATCATGACTAAAATAACTTTAAAAAATACATTTTTTACTGCCTTATAACGGTGAAGCTATCCTTAGTTAGGCAGTTTATATGACTCACCAGCATTAAACAAAAAACATGTATGTACATTTTACTACTCAATTAGCCTTTTTTATTTATTATAAATATTAAATGGATGTAATTGGGTTATTTCCTTAAACAAATGTGTATACTTATATGAAACTTCGCTCCGAAAATTGAACTTTTCAAACTCTTCATAGGATATTTGTATATAAATATTTACGGATTGACATGCCCATAACTATTATTGTTATTGTCTGTGACTGCATTTTTGGTTACGACCGTTTTCATATACCTTTTATCACAATTGTTTGTATATATATATATATATATACATAGCGATTATGATTGTCGCCTGATCCATTTTACCAAAATTTCGGTTACATATATGGTTTTCATGATTAAATAGACTTGCTTGTATTCAGCCTTTTTATTCGCTGAGGGACAAAGTTTGGTGATCTATTACAATCTTTCAAAATTAACTTGATGTCTTGGTGGAGTTATTGTCTTTTGGAGCTTACCAACAAACTGGGACCAAAGGGCCCTTACTCGTAACACTGAGCTAGCTGAGAACATTGAGGTACTGTGTGAAGGTAGGGATGGGTTTGGTTTGACATTCTTACCTAAAAGTTCATTTAGTGGTCCCGTACAGTATTGTCACCTGTATACCCCTCTTACAACATATATACAAACACATACACAGGAGTTTGTCTGGTCCGCAACATCAAAAATATTATTTATTCGCATTTTTAAAATGGTTTTAAGCGATTTTTAATCAAAACGTTGCTTTTTTAATAATAAAGAATAAATTATTCGCGGGTGTTTGCTATCTCTGGAAAATTAATAATTAAATTCTTTTTGCGGACAAACCGGTACTTTTACCTTTTTCTGGGGTACAAACGTACATATTTAATAAATCAAAGGACGGCATGATACTAGCACAAAAATACGAACAGGTGAATTAAGTTAGGAACTTCGCTTTTGGAAGCCAAACAGCAAACCCTTTTCAATATTACAGAACACAAGATAAATAATATGACTTAATTTTACTCAGAAAAACATTGATTTTGCAATTCAATCATTTTGAGAGGCCTAAAATGTACATTTTAGATTGCCACAATACATCTATTAATATTATTTAATATACGGCAAATTATATGAACCCATAACTACTATCGCTTAAGAATATTATGCATGGGTCAATCTCGACGAAATTTTCAAAGTATTTCAGTGATCACGTAAACAAGAAATATTGGTTTTAAATTCTTACTTGTTTTAAATGTAGTTTATTTGCTAAAGGAAAAAACATCAAATATTTTTAGTCAACTGAATAATCATCAATGTTTCGAGTATGTTCAAATGTTTGTTGAAAGACTGGTTTTCCTCCCTGGGAAGTTGTTAAGATCAAAATTTGTTGCAATAGAGAGGAAAAACATTTTTATGAAGGAGATATGGTGTCTAGGCATTTACAAAACTTGTAACCTGTCATTGGTTTAATCTTAGCAACTTCACTAGATACAAAAATACCCGTTTTAAAGCTTTATTAATAATATTATTTACTTTTTTTAACAAACACTACAATAATATATTAAAATTACTATAATTGTATTACATAGTAATAAAAATAAAGAAAAAAAAAAAATACTTAGAACCTTTATAAATAGGTTAAAAAGTTTCAAACAAAGATGAAAATGTTTTTAAAAAAATAATTAAAAAATAAACTCGCTACTTACAACAAAAAAGTTAATAAAATAAAATTTTTTTTAACATATTTAAACATATTTTTTTGATTGAAAACAAACAGTTCAAATTCCGAAAACTAAAAAACTAAAACCCAAGGTAAAAAAAATACAGATATTAAAATAATGTAAAAATCAAATGAATAAAAAATATACATTGAATATTGAATTGAAAGCATTAAATTCTTATTCTTAGAACCTCACCCAGCTGACTTCTTCCGTTTCTGGGGATCCACTTTTTAAATTCAGCTGAATTTTTTTAAAAATTATTGTACATATTATGTACCGCTTCTCAATAATAGTTTCCCTCTCTGTTGCAATAAATTTATACATAATTTATTTTAAAAATTTTTTGTGGTTCAGTGAAAATCAAATCAAACAACAATTTTTATTAATTATACGACAAACGTAACTTTATTCTATACTATTTTGATACAATACTTCAAAAGATATATTATTAAGAAATACGATTATGACATTCAGCAGATATTTTATATATGATTTAAATGTCAAAACTAAGCACTAGCTGATTCCTTTTCAAATTAATAATGTCAAAATGATCACTGCAAACGCCACATGTCTTTTGTGATACATAACATATCAACGGTATCCTTTCAAAGAATAATAGTATTTCGGAAATAATTTTCGAAATACTAGTTTCCAAAGAATCTTTAAATAATATTTTTAATCTGCAAGCTTGTTTTAGTATTAAAAAAACGAAACAAGGTCAAAGACGTAAAATATGGTGTGTTTTCTTGTATGGAGAAATAAGCTAACGTAGTCGGCAAGTTTTATCGTTCATTGAGAATGGGATGGGCGCTGGACGCATTCAATATATAATTTTTTTTTGTAGAAAAATATACACGGAGGTGATGATTTATAATCAATAAAAAATACTTTATTTATAATCCCATAAACGTGGTTATTATAAAATATTATTATCAAAAGTCAAACATAATGGTATGCTGTGCATAATCACTTATTTAGACGATTCATCTCTGCTGCTTTGCTGAGGTGACCATCTCAAGGCAGTTCTCGGGTCCCAAATGAAGATGCTATTTTTAAATTGCTGTTTATTTTAATTGACTTTTGAATCATGTACTAAGTCTTTAAAATATATTTTTATACACGTAATGTTACACGTGACTTATCCAATGTGTACTTTGATTATTATCTGTTACATAACACTGTTTACTAAGTAATTATGCCACTAAATTTAGATCACCGAATAATTTCACAGATCAAAGTCTCAAACAACGCCTTCTAGAATTAACATCAAACTCAAGGAATTTCTGTACTTAATGCCGTCAATATGTTTTTGGAAAACTTCAGTAATATTAAGCGTTTATTGATTTAATTTAAAGCATTAACTTGGTGGCCAAATGTTTCATTAAGCGGTGTTACGTAATTATTTACCCATTAACCACTCAGTTTTACAAGGTTAGTAGTAGCTGCTTGATTATGGAAAAATCTACCCACTAATATCAGAAACATTTCATTCAAATCAAGATTATAATGTCACCATTAGAATATTTGAGTTTTCACTTACTTCTTCTTCATTCATTCCCATTCTACCTCTACTCTTTATGGTGAAGTACAGATTAAAATTCGATTTTTTTTTCCGAAAAAAAAACAGGATTTGTAATGTACATTAATATGTTCCGTTTCATACTAGACTAAGATTCTGTGTAAATATACCGAGAATATCTGACTTTTTTGCAGCAGAGAGGTAAAACAATAAAAATTAAGTGTAATATCAATATTTAAATTTGTTGTACCAGTAAGGGAAAACATTTTTGAGAAAGAAATATGGAAGTCCAGGCATTTACAGGGCTTATGACCTGTAATTGGCTGGTTTAAGTGGCCATTTTACACACTGTGTAACATCCACCATTTTGCCCATGTTATAACATCAACATTTCCTCAACTCTTCCAGCTGTTGACTTTTGTGAAGTAAAAGAGCTGAAATCTTTATCATGTGGGTGAAATCCATCCGGCTGAAAACTATTTTCCCATTTTTATACTTCCTCTTTTACCAGTAACTTGATTAGAAGTAAGATCTAAATACTTTACTCCCTTGGGAGAAAATCCAGTAAGTCTGCATTTTTTTTGACTTACTCAAAACATTGTTGAATCGATTTTTTTTTAAATATCTCAAAACTTGCATCATTCGTAACATTGAATTTGATTCTTTGATCAGTTGTCATGAAATTTAGAAGTTAAATCATTATTTAAACAATGTTTCGAGTTTGTCCAAATGCTTGCAGACTAGCTGGATTTTCTCCTTAGGCAGTAGTTTATATTTAGATTTGGTGCAACAGAAAGGGAAAACACTTTTAAGAAGGGAATGTGGGAGTCTAGGCATTTACAAGGCTTGCGACCTGTCATTGGCTGGTTTATGTGGCCACTTTACACATTTTGTAACATTCACCATTCTGTCTATGTTTAAACATCCATATTTCCTCAACTCTTCCATCTGTCGACTTTGGTTAAGTAAGAGAACTGAAACCTTTATTATGTAGTAGAGATTCCTCTTTTAATTTTTTTTCCCTCTGTTGCAACAAATTTAAATATGGGCAACTCCCTAGAGAGAAAATTCAGTCAGTCTGCAAGCATTTGGACATACTCAAAATCTAGTTGAATAAACTACCTGGTAAAAGAAGATGTATAAAAATTGGAAAATTGTTTTCAGGCGTTGCCTAGTAGGTGAATTGGTTCAGCCGGATGAATCTCAATCACATGATAAATGTTTCAGCTCTTTTATTTATTTATTCATACTTTTACATTGTTTGTATTCTTTTTTTATACAGAATAATGTTTCCTCACTGAAGTGTCCCGTGCCAAGGGAAACATTTTACAAAATGTGAAACATGCCTTAATTTATTTATTTAACAAAGTTAACATATTAATAATTTTTAAAAACGTAATTAATATAATTAACCTAATTGTCATGATCATAAAAAACAATACAAACTAAAATGATCATAAAAAACATGACCATTTTATATAGACCAATAGAACAAATTTCATGAACAGTACACACATTTTACTTATTTGGCTTGATCCACTCATCGATCCGTGCGCAACCCACCTCCACTATCCATTTCTTAATAGCAATTTTACATTGTGAGTACTTACTAATTGTCCGTATGGATAACGGAAGAAGTAGTAGGCCAATCCTCTTTGAACGAATGTTGTGTTAATTTTTTTTTTGCAGCATTAGGGTGGAGTATCTAGTAACTCTTGTATTTGTGGAAGGAGTTATGAAAGATAAATAATATTTTTTGTATACGTATAGGAACGGAGCTTTTACATAAAGTTGCTTAATATATTTTACATTAAGTTTTGCGAATATACCGAAGGAGCAAGTTCTGATTATTTCACAAAGAGTTGAGGAAATGTGGATGTTCAAACATATGCAGAATGATGAATGTTGCACATTGTGTAAAGTGGCAACTGCCAATGACAGGTCAGTAGCCCTGTAAAGGTCTATACTACCATTTTCCCCTTTTCAAAAATGTTTTTCCACTCTGTTGCAATAAGTTTAAACATTTTATTAACTTTTTTTCGTGTCCCACATCTTAATATTATCTTGATCGCTTTGTTTTGTATTTTTGATACATATGATATTATGGAGCTTATAAGGCAAGTGTTTTTTTCATGTTGTTCTTCTAATGACAGAAAGTGTGAGTATAATGGATACGTTCTTTAAAACTAGACAGGAGTGGACTTAAGGAAACATTGTTTATTTGGTTTTTTATTAACAATGTATATAATTAAAATAAAAATGTCATTTATTGATTTCATTAAAGTGAATAACCACAAAGTTAGTGCTTTTAATATAAATTGGATAATTTTAGCTATAGTTTTTTTATTCACATACAACGCTTAAAGTCCCAGGTTTGATTCCTGGTAATGTAGACATGAATTATATAATGAAATTTCTGTTTGAAACACTTACTCAAATCTAAATATTTGTATTTTTAAGTTTTTTTTAAATTTTATTTTTATTTAATTTTTGCACCACAACAGGCCAGGAGGCCCAATTAAACTGGTGAATTACATCACAGAAAACCCAGGCTTGAGAAAAATCATATTTAATTTTTGTGTTCTCACCGGGAATCGAACCCGGAACCTTCCGTCTGTGAGTCAAGCGTCTTGACCACTACACCACGGAGGCCGCCAAAGCGGTTTTGACAAAGGAACGGTTTTATTCAAAAACCGGTCAGCAGATTAAATTCATTTTAGTGATTTATACACTCTTTTTTAACTCTTGTGATGTCACACTAGTTGACATAGGACACAAGACTTAATATATCTCTCTTATTTTTAAAAATTATGAATTTTTATTTTTTGTGACATTCAAATGTACATTTTCACATCTGATTTGGAAGGTTAAATTTGTAACACATTGCTAAATGTAAATACAAAAACTATTTATCCATGCCATACGAAGAATAAATGTCCGCTTATTCACCAACACATCTATACTGATACCTTATACAAGAGAGAGCGCAAAGATAGAAGTCATAACAAGGAAGACAGAGACGCTGTTTTGCGGCGGGTGTTTTCTTAAACAGATTTAATCTTCAGTCGGTTTTATTTTTATTTTTTAGGAATAACCCGCTAATTCTCTTCTCAAGAGGCTTGTCAGCAGGTGGGAAATAGGATTTGGAAGAAAGTTATAAAAAATATACCACAACACCCAGACTTATTGAGAAAAAATCTTTCTTGGATTTTTTTCTTGCCACTGTCGGGAATCGAACCCGCGACGCTAGTTTCACAGTTAGCTGTCCCACCAACTGCGCCACGGCACGGCGCCTTTCTGTAATGACAGTGATAGGGGACGCACGCGCGTAACATGAGCGGCGTATTTAAGATATTTAATTTAATTTTCTATTACAGGGCTTAATAATATGTTTATTTGCATAAATTATGGAAAAGGAATTACTAAATAGTATTTCACTATTTTTTTGTTTCAAATGTCTGAACTTTAGAATATTCCGTCTTTTACTAGTGGTAACACTATTTTATATCACCGCGGGCCCGGGGATTTTTAACGACAGTCTTTTAATAGTTAAATACGTATGAATTTATATAATTTTCAACATGCATTGTTTGCTTGAAAGGTAATTTTATTCTGGCATCTAACTGAAGATAATTTAATTGTTTACGTTATCAAATACCATAATGGATTATTTGAACTTAATATTATAAGTGAATTTAACAGTTTCAGCTAATATTTGTGTATTTGTAATTTGATCACGATTAAGAATGACAATATTCGACATGAACCTTCCATATAATTTAACACACAGGGAAAGCGGCAATAAACGCTTTAGTGTTCAATTAAATTAATGTGGCGGTTCACAAAATTAAAATATGATTCATTGAATCACTTAAACATGTTAATAAATTACAACTTTATAATATAATTAAACTATGAGTAAAATAAACTAAACATACCAAATTATTCAAATCAACAAAACAATTAATATCAACAAACTAAAATCAATAAACACGAATCTAATGCCAAGTTGTCTTGTCCTGCAAATATTATTCAACTCTACATTAGTTTTTTCCAAACAGCCTGAGCTCAACCAAACTTTTTTTTTTGTTGTTGGCAAAGCTTGAATGTCAAATGGTACCTTGTTGTAGAATTGTAAGCACTTTGAGGGAAAATAGTAATTATTTTCTTGTAGTCTAGTAGTGGGCACAATTACCATTTCTTTATTTCTCATGTTGAACCAAATGAAATCTCTGTTTTTCTTAAAATAATCAATATTTTTACTCGATTTTTTAAGACTAGACCGCAAAACTTCGAAACTTTAGAGGAACTTTCCTGGTAGTAAACTTTAAAAAAAATCCTCATAAATGTTTTCACTTTTTATTCCACTTCACGCCAATAAAAAAACTAAGCAATACGAAAAACGTTATGACACAAAAAACCCGAATCCGGTATTTTAAAAATCTCAATCTTTCGTATCGAAAACACTGTATTAGCTCGGTAAAAATGTATTTTAATAAACTTAAAGATAAATAAATAAAGAACGAGTGGTAAGGAGTTATCGTCTCTGCCTACTCAAAGAGAAAACGGCGTGATGGTCTGTTGTCATTGATGTATTTTCTCTAAAATCAACTCTAACAAGCTTTTTGCTTGGGAGCCGCTCGTAACATGTGTAAATTTAAAATGCTGCCTTTACGTATTCAACCCTTTCAGACCTCAATTAATTTCTGTGGGCATAAAAAGTATTTTGTTTTATTATGATATACCGAAACCACTTTTTTACTGGGGGATAGTTCCACGCAGTACCCTGTCAAAAAATTCTAAAATGAGAACAACGATGGATGGATTTTCTTTTATAAAAAATAGTCAAATGATTTTTTTTCTAATCATAGTTTATGTATTAATTTTTATTTAAGAAGTTAAAACATGAACATAAAAAATATATAAGGAAATATAATGAAACCCACATAAAATTAAGTACAGTCCAGAAGGAGCGTAGAATCATATTTGAATACATCGGACTGTGTCCAATAATTCCCCCACTTAGACACACTTTCGCCGCGCCCATACTTGAAGAATATAACCATAACACAAATGTATGGTAAAAACAAAACAATTGGTTAATTTTTCTAAAATTTTATTCTGCACTCGGAAACATTAATTGACACAACAGAGTAGATAAGTAAAGGGTCATTTAATAAGAGTAATTGAATTAATGAACTTAAAATATAAAACAAATTTTATTTTACATAAAACGGATATTTTTTTATCGTGTTAAATAATATTTTATGTTTTAAAGATAATGTCGGCAAAATGTCCACCACGACGTTGTTTAATCCGAGGTTCAATTTTCATTATTTCTTTTATTATATGAGCAAAGTACGGGTAATTTTTTTTACTTTTTTTTATTTTTTATTTTTTATTTATTTTTCTTTTTTAAATTCAAAACAATTTTTTTTTTTTAATTAATTTTTAGCAACACTAACGAAATTTCTATTTTGTTTCTTCGATAATCTGACAGATGGAAAAATAATTCAATTTTTAAGTAAAGCATTTGTGACAAACACATTCATTTGATAATTACACATGAAATGTGATTGCATCCTGTTTTTTTAAGATCCTAGCAGTATTTCTACACACTAAAAGGACACAACACGGCATGGCATTCGAATCAAGAGTTGCGTACTGAGCGACGTCTACAATGAAACTAATTGGTCAAAACGTAAACCTACTCATTTATGGGTAGTTAAGTCGCCTTCTGTTTGATGTGCGTATGCGGTTTCTGGACTTTTCTTAATTCTATGGAAACCCACTAAACCGCGAAACCGGCTAATCAGCAGGGTTCTTATTTTTCTTTTACAAAGAAAAACGTTAGAGAAATTATATGATTTTATAAAGTAATATAAACATTATTATGAACTAAAAACATACGTATTTTTACAAAAAAATTATTTACAAAAAATTTAATAGATGATTGTTAACATAAAATAATAACCAATATAAAGCCTTGTTACATATGAGCCATTTAATATTTTTTTTCTTAAAAATTTTATCCTTTTTTTTAAATGTAAATATAGATATTAAAAAATGAGAAGAAAAAAAAATCCCACGTCGGCATAACGTATGCTAATTTAATCAGTTTTACGTGACAGCTTAATTTTATGAACAAAATTGCACATACATGCTGATACATATCTGCACACGCACATATCCATACACAACATACATGTGTGTATACACACACATACTTGCATACATATATAATTTTATGCTGCTATCATAAACAAACAGGCAGTTTTTGGAGAAAAATTACAAAATGGGTTAAATATGAGATTATGGTCCACAAGAAATTTTAAACCATTTGATATATTATGGCAATGAGCAGTGAAAAATATGTTTCACTATGAAAATCAATTTAAGGTGATTCTCAATGAAAATATAAACTTAGTATTCATAGATGGCGCTATTAATTTATTTTATTGAAAAATGCTATTTTTAAGTTTATTTCAAATGGAAATTTTACAAAACTTGATTTGCGGAAACTTTACAATTTATTGATGGAATACAATTTACAATTTATTATATGTAACAAAATCCATAACAGTATAATTTAGGTTTTTTTACAAAATCGTGTACAAAACAAAAAATAAAAAAATGTTTTTCGTTTTGTACGATATTTTGTGAAAAGGGCCTAAATTTAATTTTGAATATTAGTATTGTAAGATTTCTGCAAACCAAGTTTTGTGGAATTTCCATTGAAAATAAACGTAAAAATTGTATTTTTCAATGAAAAATGATAAAAGCGCCATCTATGAATAATAAGTTTCATATATTCGTTGAGAATCACATGAAGTTTTTTAAGCAATAACACAATATCTAGAAATCTATATCGTCGTCAACGGGAAAATACCTCCCGTGTGTCAAAAACGTAATTGTTCAGGAGCAACTAAAAACTGATTTCTGAGAGCTACGAATTGTTTTATAAAACACCAAAAATACGCTTTTTAATTTTAAATGTCAGAATGTATTTTCACGAAAAAAAACCTTTTTATTTGAAGTACAAATAACATTTTTTGTGATTTTAAACACATGGTAGGTTTTTTTGGACATGAAATGACACATAGGAGGTTTTTAACTATACATGGGAGCATTTTTTCAGATGTTAAGAGATGTACAAAATGAACAATCAGCCACATAGGATACTTGAATTGCCAGTTAAAAATTCAAAATTCAAAAATCAAATCAAAATATTTATTCAGAAAAAAGTACATACAAAAACTAAAGTAAATAAAACAAAATAAAAATAATATTGTTAAAATACAATCATTTTATGTCAGCTTGCAGCTGCCTGCCCTTTATAATTAATAATTTTAATAATAAATCTTTGCAGGTATGTAAGAAGTAATCAACTTATTACTTAATTTTTAGATTTAATTTTATGTTTAACTCTCGAGTCTGGCTTGTGAGGAAGGCTATCGTAAAATGAATGACTGTCTTGTTCTACTGCGCTTTTAAGGGATTGTAAGTCTTTAAACTTAGAATCTGTTATAGGAATGGACTGATCATAGAGGGGTTTAATGTTGTTCAATGGCACATTATGTTCAATAGTACGCCGCTGAGGTAGTATTGCCCATTCGTCGGTAAATTTAGTTTTATAAAATACATTTCCATCTGGGGTGTATTTTAGTTTACACAACTCAGCCACTGTTGAATCCCCTATTTGGTTTCCAGGTCTGATTGATTTAAAATTAGTTTCTTTACCCTCGTAATTTAAAAAGAAATCATAGCTCGCTACTTTCACAGTGTAGGGCTTTTCAGGCCTCGCTGCTCGCATCATTGCGATGTAATCTGAGGGCGTGTTTATTGGAGGGATAAACAAGTGCTCCAATGTAGCATGGACACTATCTACTTCCATCATTGTATGTCCCTTAGTCAGGTAAAGTTGCTCGATGGTCAAATTCTTTTTGACAGCAACATCACTGAGGGCACTAGCAAGGGTTTTATTTTTGTTTTGATAACCGCAACCATCTGACACTAATGTAATTTTCTCACATGTTGCATCACAAGTCAAAATAAAATCAATTATACACGTGGTAAATTCATTTGCAGTAACACCACCATTTACTTCGTGCCACACATAAAGGTTAACATCACGATTTGCCAAATTGTATATTGAAAAATTGTGAACCTGTAATTTCATTTTGTAGTACATTGCAGATTGTAATGTCTTTGGGCACAATAGAATGCTTTGAAGATCCATAGCCACTACAATATGTTTACTATTGACTTGAGCATCAGTTTTTGCTTTATTTTTTTCAAAGCGAGCCTGATCTTTCCTAATCACATGCACATTGTACAGCTCTTCTGAAATATGACCCAGTTTGAAGCTGCAACAAGTATCACATTGATCTTTTCTTGGACTGTGAATAGCAATATTCTTGCTTTTGAGAACTTCTTTAAATGCGCTCAAGGAAGCAGAGCATAATTCTTTTTCAAGGCACCATTTCAAATATACGTCATGCATGTGCTTCTTTGATCGAAATATCGGTTCTACATACATTTTTTTGGATGATTTCCTGCAATAATGACTAGGAACCTTAGGTAATAAATCCAGCCAATTATTTACAGATTGGGAAGTCTCAATTTTCCTTTTTTTTCTTGGCGGTAATTGTGCAGTTGTATTATGTTCAGCTGAATCATGTTCAATAATATTTTCTTTTTTATTCCATCTTTTGAACGTATCTTCTCCCAAGCACAAGGTATTCAATAAAAACCTCCTACAGACCTTTACCATTTCACCCCCATCTTTTGGTAATAAAATATCATGGCCTCGTTCTTTTTGTGAAACTTTAGATTCAATCACATTTTTATTTCGTCTTTTTCTTATAGATCGTGTGTGCACAAATCCTCTGATAAACACCTTTTTTTCAGCCCAAGTCTTTAATTCCCAAAATTGTTCAAACAGACCTTGACGAATGCAGTCAGTTATCTGGGCACACATGAAAGACCTCTGAGTTTTTTTTACTAACAAATTATGCCCACAGCGACTCTTCATAAGTCTTGCTGGTTTTTTCGAATCGTTAACCACCTTTTGATTAACTTTACGATATCCCACGTATGGACTTCCTGATGCTCGAAGAAGTCTTCCAGTTTCTTTTCTATCACGCAATGTTTTGTCTATTAATAAATCAGAACTTTCTCGAGTTGCAATCCCTGCTTGTTGGTCTAAGAATTGAATCTCCACTTCATGATTAATAACAGGGTCCTCAGTGTGCACTGTTTTATCTACTGATAAATTAGAACTTGCTTGAATTGTAGTTGTAGTTGTGGTCCCTTCTGCTTGATCCAAAAATTGAATTTCCATTTCATTTTCAATATTCATAAAATTGATAAAAACACCATCATCAGTCCGCTTTGCAATCTGCGATTCGTAATCATTGGTGGATGGTAATACTTCTGAAATTATTTTCTTCAAGGACTCATCCGGGATGTAAGAAAAATATTCCTCAGATGATAATGTCATCTGAAGTGTTGAATGCTCGCCAATATTATTTTCTACTTCTGTTGCATTTTTTGTTGCTTTATTATTCTCTTCGTTCACCATTTCAATCATACGTCTTCCTCGACTTGTCATTATCTGAGAAAAGTTTACACAATCAAATTTGGTTTTTGAACAAATAGTATTAGGCATTAGCAATTTTTAAAAGCTTTGGTTCGAATGAACTTGCCGAAAAGTTAAATGCATAATATTCCGCATTATTTAAACTAAACAACATAACCTCAATACTATGTGAGTAGTAAAGAAAACAAAAAACCTCATAATTTACGTAATAAATAATAGTACTTACATAAAGTATTATCAGTTCTTTCCTATAGTATTCTATGTTGTTTGTAATGCACCACTAATATGCTAAAAATATGCTTTAAAACGTTTTTAGGTGAGAGTAAATCAATCTGTCAACACTGTCAAAAAAAGGCGCCAAAGGCAGGAATGAGCAGGAAGAAACAATGAAACATCTCCTATGTGTTTTTTTCAAAACGCGCACTATGCTAATATTCATAGAAGTTTGCTAAATCAAAAGCTCCTATGTATACATGGAATACATGGGAGGTATTTGAAAACGATTTTTTTTCAAAGACCACATAAGAGATACAAATAAAGGTTTTGAATTAAGTAACAGTATTATCTATGCATGGGAGGTTTTTCCAATCGGTAGAACAGTTGAAAATCTACGCAATGTCATATTTAACTCATTTTCGTAAAATCGACCACATAAGAGGTATTTTCCCGTTGACGACGATATGTATGTTAACTTAATAGAGATATAACACACATGTTTTATGCTCAAGAAACAATTAAATGCTGTGTTTTTTTTAATGATTATTAACAGTTTTTTTTAATTGCATAAAGTTGATAAAGTTAATATAAGAACATTCATGTATTATTTTTGTACTATTTTAAGACTATTTAAATAAAAAAATTAAATAAACAAAAAATAATAAAAGGTGCCTTATCTCAAAATATGACTAACAAAATACTACCTTTTTGCTTACGACGGCAGTGTACGCATATACATATGTAATAAAATACGCAATATAAATAGTTAATTTTTTTTTAATGCAACATATGCTAGCAATTAAGCTTAAGCAATCAACACATCTATTTCCATGATTTCCTTTTTAGCATATTTTTATAAATTTGATTTGCTAAGCTTAAGCAATAAAATACATTTTTTTATCTCCCTCTATAAATTCTACATAATATTGTTTTAATGCATCATGACTTGTCTTTAAGAAGCATTCATAGAGGAAGATACGAAGATGTGTTTTAGTGGTTAACCTTGTTTTAAAAATCACCCCGTGATATTATCGTAAGTTCTACATACGCATTAGAAACCATGGCTTTTATAAAAAGAAAAATAGGAAAACTCAAATACACACAGTGATCCATGGTTAAATAAATGCTTGGTCTAATCTTTAATCTTGTGCTATTTACTTACCCATTTTTTAAAAATCGACAAATAAATATCATATTTATCAATTAATATAAATAACGTTTTTTTTTTTTTTTTTTTTTTTTTTTTTTATCAATATTCCTACAGAGATGAGGTAGAATTTTTTCAAATTCAGGATTATCGATATTCGAGCGTTTACAGGGCTTATGACCTGTCATTGGCTGGGTTGAGTGGCCACTTTACGTTTTTAACAACATTCCCCATTCCGCTTATTAGCGAATATCGACATTGGTATCATTTTGATTCTTGTATATATCTTGTTAAATGAGAAAGCATTCACTAGCGTGTTGGAGCACCATCTATGTATTGATATTAAAGTTAATGACAGGTCATAAGCCCTGTAAACGCTCGAATATCGATAATCCTGAATTTGAAAAAATTCTACCTCATCTCTGTAGGAATATTGATAAAAAATATATACCTACTCCCCCTCGGGAGAAATCCAGATTTGTGTATGTACAAAAAATACACATACCAAAAAAAAAAATGTTGTGATAAATAACGTTATTTAAAAACAAACGAGCTCTCTAAATTGGGCATCGTTTTCTGTCTTAAAAGCCTATAATACCTCTTTTTATTACTGTAAAATTATATTTTAGATAAAAATAAATAAATGCAGACACATGTTTTAATCTTCCAAGTGCCTATGAGACAGAATAAGAAACGAGGAAATTAGAAACAGAACCAGATTAGCCGATATCATGGATCGCGTAGCTAGACTGAAATGGCAATGGACAGGACATGTTGCAAGACAAGACTCCACAAGATGATCTCCTAAAATATTAAAATGGAGTCGGAAGCCCTAAAAAAAGACGGTCCGACGACATAGCCGCTGTCGGGGGTACAAATTGGCTGCAAGCAGCAACCGACCGAAAGAAATGGAAGAATATGGAAGAGGCCTATATCCATATCCAGCAATGGAAGACAGAAGGCTGAAAAAGAAGAAGATTATTATACGCCTAGAAAGTAAGAGCGATGTAGGGCATTTCGTCATTATATAATCTAATTATATTACTTTTACGCATTTTTAAATTACTTGTATTTTTTAAACTTAATTTCTGTACCGTATTAATTCGAAAGCGTATTTAAAAAGTCTTTGATTAGAATTTTCTTGCTATAAATAATACGTACGGAAGAAAATAATTTTAAATAAAAACGTTTTTCAATTTTTTCTATCTTGTCCTTATCAACATCATCATTATATTTTTCCGCACCTAATGGTGCAAAGGGCACTGCATTGGTACACTAATCGCAGCAATCTTGATCATTTTTTGTAACATGAAGTATTCTAGTGTAAAAACCCTCTTTTAATAATTAATTTATCCAACCATGTCGGGAATCAAACCCGAGACCTTTTGTATGGTAGGCAAACGCGCTGACCACTACACCACGCTTGTACTTATACCTACTACAAAAAATGTTTAACGTTTATTTACAGTCAAAAGTAGGGTTTAAACTGTTGATCAATCGACAAAGTTCACGAAACATGTGTTACTAACTTATAAAACAATAGACGCCGAGGACTCTTTTTGCCTCCAAAATAATATAACAAATTTTTGGTATTGATCTGTATCTAACAAATCACCTTTTTGCGTTCCAAAATGCTTCGTTATCTCGATTACTCGCTCCAAAGAAACATCTTCATTTCCTTACAACATGAATAATGTGCTTTTACCACGCAATCAACAAATTAAAGATCTTGGCATTATTTTTGAAGCAAATTTCTCACCCGTAGAGTTATTGTTACATGGAGTGCGCTAGGAAATGAGAAGGACGGGTAGATAAATATGGATTTGGTTGAGAATTCGTCGGAACAGAAACTACATAATTAAAACTTTCATTTTATCGGATGGTTGGAAGAAATTGTCCTTTGGCAATAATCCCGCCCATGTTCAAATTATACAATGTTAAAAAAGTTTAATAAATATATATATTTATTTAAAACATATCTTTCACCACTTTATTTTTTAATTTAGAAAATACGGACCCAACTTATGTTAATACCTAGTAATGTTTTATTAAGTGCAGATAGTTTGATTTTATTGAAATATATTTTAAATTCAACAATATTTTGAGTTTGTCCCAAATTTTTGTAGACAAGGCCTAGATTCAACTCCCAGGAGAGCTGTTTATATAAATATATTACAACAGAGATGAAGACCATTTAAGAAAAGGTAATACAGAAGTCTAGGCATCTACAGGGCTTATGACCTGTCAATGGCTGGTTTAAGTGATTGAATGTTCTTCATCTCTGTTGTTATATGTTAATATACACAGCTCTCCAGGGAGTTGAATCCAGTCCTTGTCTACAAATATTTGGACAAACTCAAAATATAGTTGATAAATCCACCTGGTCCATGAAGAAGTATAAAAATAACATTTTCAGGCGTTGCCTAGTATGTGGGTGAAATAATTCAATAAGATGAATCTCACCCGCATAAATAAAGGTTTTAGCTATTTAACTTCACAAACATCAACAGATGAAAGAATTGAAGGAATATAGATGCTCAAATATAAGCAGAATGGTGAATGTTACACAATGAGTAAAGTGGCCACTTAAACCAGCCATTGACAGTTATGACCTGTGGATGCCTAGACTTCTATATTCCCTTTTATAAAAAGTGTTTCATCTCTGTTGTAATATGTTCAATTTTATCTTTAAAGTAAAATTAAGTTTTTTTGTTATAAAATATAATGTTTTTTTTTGCATTTTTTTTTCCTTGAAATTTTTTGTAGATGCCTAGACTTCTATATTACCTTCCCTTTAATGTTCTTCATCTCAGTTGTAATATGTTAATATTTAATATTTGCACAAAATATCATTTCAAACAGCTGTCAAATTAGAAAGCTATATTTTCTACAAAATTCAGCTACCAAAATAAGCAGAGAAAAAATAGAGACGTTCTTACGTGTACTAGTAATTAAAAAGTTAGCTCTGCGCTTTGAATTTCGATATGTACGCGAGGAAATACACCTTACATTTCTTGTATATTTGAATACACGCCCGGACTGAAAGGGTTAAGTTCACCCTTAATTAACAATACATCCCCTCGAAAATAATTATCCCTTTTCGCTTGATTGAATTTATTAATTTTATTCAATCAAGTAAAAGGCCTTTGCCGTTTTGATCCCTTTATCAATACTTGCCCCGAATTACTTTTGGGTATAATGCAATCCCAAAGTATCGCTTCTCATTTTTAATATAGCCTAAAGTTAATAATAAAAAATGAAAGACGAGTGGTTCTTGAAAAAAAAATCATTTTATTTTTGTTTACTGTTCGTTTTACTTAGTTTATTATTCTTTGTTTTAAAACGTGTTTTTTAAAGGGTTTTTTTTTACATGTTTTTTTTATGTGTTTTTAATACTGATTTCTACTTTTTCCTAAAAGCGTTGTTTTCGATTTAAATTGTATTTGTGTTAATTATATTGAAATATTTTTACTGTTTTTGAACGAAATAAATAACCCTAGTTAGACAGTCAAACCAACTTTGTATTATTTTTTTAATTTTATTTAGTATTATATTACATTCACAAAATAACACATTTATAAAAAAATGCTTATGCTTTCTAACTAGAGTCAATTCTAATACGTCGTCCAAATACAGTGAAATAAAATATATATGAAAAAAAAAGTAATCGGCACATAGTAACAATATGGTCAAAACATAGTAAAAAAACATAGCGAAAATGAAGTAAAAGATACAGTTAAAAACATATTTAAAAACCCAGCAAAATACAATGTAAAAAAACGCATTGTAAAATATATAATAATTTTTAAAATGTACATATTCTAAATTAAAAAGAAAAGCATTAAAAAAATATATGCCTTATAATAATACCTTGTTTTATATGTGCGGCACAATACCAGTCGGCCTCGTGGTGTAGTGGTCAGCGCGTTTGCCTACCATACAAGAGAGTTCGGGTTCGATTTCCGACATTGTTGAGATGAAACATTTTTTTTTAATGTGTTATTACACTAGAATTTTTCATAATCCGTGGACTGGCGCCTTAACCGTAAGACTGAGATATTACCTTTATGTAACAAAAATGATCAAGATTGCTGCGATTGGTATAATATGGCAGTGTCTTATGCACCATTAGGTGCGGAACGGAAATGATGATAATAAAATGAACGCCTTTGTTTAGATAGATATATTTTTTGATATTTTTTTTTTAAAGAGGCAATAAATAAAATTAGTTTGAGACCTTTAAAACATTATTTACAAACAATCATAAACAAACAAACGCCATATCACTCTATATTGGCATATAAACCTCGCTTCCTCTACATTCATACATCTTCTCATGCAGGCACGCCGATTATTCCTACTTTTGACATGTCCATCTTCAAGTATTTGATGGACTTTATCGTGCCATGTCTTTCTTGGTCTTCCTCGTTTTCTGCATACATTTGCATACATTAACATTTGCATATTAGATCATTTCAGACATTCTTTCGCTCTACATGTCCAAACCAAAGCAGCACCCCTTTCTTGACTCTGTCGATAATGCATGTCTCAGCCTTACACAGTTCACAGATCTCGACATTTGTGCACCTATCATACAATGTTTTACCACATTTGCCTGAGGGATCGCATTTCAACAGTATTTATTTATTCATTTTTTTATTTTCTTTTATTCGGGAAGCATACAGTACGGTTACATGGTTTTATATTTTACAAAGTTAGACTTAACTCTAATAGACTAGTGAAGTTTCCATATTTTATAATATTTATATGCAAGGTTATCAATGAAAGCACAAAAAAGAAAAGGAAAACAAAACATAAATGGAAGTTGTTTAAAGTTAAAATGAAAGTAAAAAAAGTTATTTAAAAGTTCGTAGTTAGTATTTACAAATGTAAATGATATTAAAAATGAAAAAATTTTTTTTGGTAAAAGTAAGTAAAAGGTAAGAATTACAATTAAGAATAAAAAACATGCTCACATGTAAAAAAAAAAAAAAAAAAAACATTTTCAAAAAGGAAAAACAAGGCACTCTCTTAATACCCATACACAATTCCTCTTTCTTCTCTAACTCATATAGTGTCCATGCGGCTCGACTGTGGAATCATCTCCCATCCACCATCAAAGATGTTACTACATTATCTCTGTTTAAATCACGTCTGAAGAAACATCTCCTTTCTCTTCCTTAATCTCTCCTCCTTTCCTTTCTCCTCTTTCCGCTTTTTTCCTTTTCCCCATTGAGTAATAGTTTTGATTTAAGGTAATTTATAAACAAATACGTTTATTTCTATTTTTATATATTTTTAACTTTTTAACCCTTTGTTTTTTTCTATTGAATATGTTCTGTAACTTGAATTATAAAAATAAAACTTTTATTTTATTGGTTGGTTGGAAGAAATTGCCATTTAGCAATAAGCCCGCCAATGTACAAATAACATTATGTACAAAAAGTAAAATAAATAAAAAAAAACATAAATATACACATTCATATTTTATGAAATTCAAAAAAACGATGAGAAGAAACTTTAAATAAAATATAAGACAGTAAATTTAATTCAATTTTAAAAACATCTTCAAAATTAATGACACATTTTAGTAAGAGCAGAAATATATTAATTTTATATACAAATACAATATAAATAATTAAAAGTGGTTTAAAAGTATAAAAACATGTCAATGCAGCAGAAAAAAAACAATAACGGGTATAGCAAGTAATCTATAAAATTTGAAATAGCAATAAAAGGAGAAGCAATAAAAAGTAGTTCATAAAATTTCATTCAAGCGATTTTAGTAGTGATACAAGTTTCAGTAGAGAAATTTGATAAAAAAAACAAAATTAAAGTGTGTAATGTGAAGTGATGTAAGAGAAAAGGGAATAAACGAGTTTAATTAAAACAATAATAATATACTATTTCTAAATAATTGTAATCCTGTATGATCCTCCATTCAATTTACTTTCATCATCATTTTTCCAATTTTATACTTTACTCCCATACATTAAAATTGGCAGTAGAACTCCATTGTGGCTAGTTTAGACTACGGCGATAAACATTTGTTTGCCAAAGTAGATTTTAGTGCACCGTTCACCATGTTTTTTTCAAAAATTAAAAATACTTAATCGCCGCATTTCGTTCATCAAATTTAATATTATTGTACATAAACCGTTTTTGAATAACACAGTTGTATAAATAACAGTTTTCAGTTTATCAAATTCACTTTTTGTAATAAAAAAAACAGCTTATTGTACATGAGAATCGTTATTACTCGTACATATTACAGTTATTATTTTGTTTTGTCTCCGGAGTTGGATCCTGCACAACTATTCATATCTATCCCCTTTTCTGCTCGCTCAATTTCCAATAAAAGATCAGCGACTTCCGGTAAAGATATATCTGCCGGTTTGACATCGTAAAACTTCATAAGGGGTGGTTTATTCAGATTCATTTTTTCAAACCTGGGTCCTTCGCGGGTGAACGCTAGCTCCAAGTTCGTCAAGAGGACATACGAACAAAATACGACAACAATCAGAGTAGATACTATACTGATGACAACCATTGGAATGACTGCGTAGTGTTTTTTCATCGCTCCGAAGGAAAAATTTGAAACTCTGTTTAATCCAATATACTCTCTGTGACAGTGTTTCCGTCTTGAGCTGACAGTTAACAGACCAACATTTGATTTTGATATAATGTATCCATTTTTGGTAAGTAACGAAGCTGTGTTCTTAAACACAAGAGTACTAATTACACGCAACGCCATTTTTAAAATTCACAACGTTATATAAATACTATTTAAAAATTTTAACTTTGATTCAAACCTCGTGAAAACATAATATATAAATTATTGACGTTTATGTTGCTTGTTATAAAATAATACCAAATGACTTGTTCTTTTTTTTTAAATCTTGATTATTTTACAAACAATGGGTAAGTACTTAGCATCTAACGGATCTCTGTATTAGAGAAAATACATACAAAAAAAAATTATTTTAAATAGTACATTCATTACAAACTAAAATTTAAGACTTACATATCATGGAAAACATCATGTGTCATTCCAATAGCAAAAATAAAAAATTCAGTGAAGTGTGAAGAATACAGGCCCATAAACACCCTTCCAAAATATAGACAATTATTGGAATATATTGTAAAGAATAAGTTAGTTAATTTTTTGGAACAATGGGAAGTATTATGCAAAGAACAATGTGGATTTCGAACCAATCAATCTTGTGAAATGGCTATTAACTTGGTTTTAGAAGATTGGAAAGAGGAAACCGATAAAAACATGTTCGTAATTGCAGTTTTTTTGGATTTTAAAAGAGCCTTCGAAACAATAGACCGAGAAATAATTATTAAAAAATTGAAAAAAATAGGAATATAAGGAAAAACTATAAAATGGTTTGAAGAGTACCTTGGCGATAGATACCAAATAACGAAGGTGAATGATGAAATTTCCGAGCCCCTCAAAATTTCATTGGGAGTACCACAAGGATCGGTTCTCGGACCGGTTTTGTTTATTATATACATAAATGATATTGTCGAAACATTAAAATATTCAAAAATAAGACTCTTTGCAGACGATGCCTTAATATATATATATCGGGAGAAAATTATAAAACAATTATGGACAGACTAAATCATGATCTTAATAGTGTATCACTGTGGCTAAAAATAAATAAATTAAAATTAAATGTTAACAAAACTAAATATATGAATATAGGAAACAAAAGAATAGAAATTACACCATCAATTGTAATAGAAAATGAAAAACTTAATGAAGTCACTGAAATTAAATATTTAGGTGTAATGTTGGATTCAAAACTTACATTTCACCAAAACGCTAAGATGGTAATAAATAAGATTGCAAAAAAAATATCAATTTTGGGAAGGATCAGAAGATTTATTGATAAGGACTCCTGCAAAACTATTTACAAAGCAATTATTGATCCACACGTTAACTACTGTAGTAGCATTTTATTTTTATCAAACAAAGAAAACATAGATAAACTAACTGTATTACAAAATAAAGCCTTTAGAATCATTTTGAAAAAAAACAGATATACGAGAGTAAAGTCGATGGTAAATGAAATGAAATTATTAACATATAAACAAAGAATATTTTACAATACAATGATATTTGTTCATAAAATTATAAACTCTAATAAAAAAACAGAATTTTGGAAAAAAATTGATCGGAACCAGCATGAACACGATCACAATACTAGAGAAAAGAACAAAATTAGACTTCCATTTAGGAAAAAGGCAAAGTCACAAAATTCAATTTTATTTAAAGCAATTAAAAAGTATTACGAAATGGAAAAAAATATTTATGAAGAAAAAAACATATCAAAATTTAAAATAATGGTCAAGACATATGTAATAAACAATTTATAAATTAAATATATTTTCAATGTTATTATTAGAACACACATAACAATATGTATGATATGTGTGCCCTTCTTTAAGATTTGAATAAATAAATAAATAAATTATAACAACAAAAAAATCACAAAGAGACTCGCAGGAGAATCCAGCTCCGGAAAACTCCTTCAAATATATGGAACAGATAAACATCCAGAGCGATGTTCTTCAACATAGCAATAGCCTTTCCAACAGGCATAACCTTTGGCACGCTGGTTCTGTTTATTGAAATATGAAACTATATATGCTGATGCTGTCTCAGGAACGTTTGTGCCAAGCAAATCATAATCTCAGAATTTTCGATCGTACAGCACAACAATCGATAAAAATTAGTAGCCAAATATACGTTCCTTCTAGTCTCTAAACTGTTGTATCCAAGCATACCTTAGACAAACTCAGTCAGGTAGAGCCAAGGATAATACCCGAACTCTCTCATGTCAAGATATCTCAAAAACTTATTTTATCTATCATAAAAAGTTCTTCAGTTCATGTGGTCCCCAAACCATCGAACCACTCTTGAGTCTCTTTGTAAAGAGTTCTCAGTACGCGGGTATTTTCAAAAACCCTGGCAGTACGCAGGACAAATCTAACATCATCATTCATTACCGCTGATTGTCTTCATGTGTTTATGAAATGTCAGGGTGCTCACAAACCTAACGCCTTAGGTTTTTATACTATCCGAAAAATATTATTAATTTAAATTAAATAAACGTTTGTAAGACGTCACTCTCCATTATGCACACAAGAATTGTTTATTTCTTTTACGTAATGAGAAACGTTAATGTTAATATTGCGTATTTAGTTGAAATATTGAATTTTATTTTGTTATTAATAAATAAATAAAACTAAAAAAAAATAACTAACTGCTAAATTTCATAAAAAGTTAGTACTAAAAAAAGTTTTTGAATTTAAAAAAGTTTTAATGAAAATTGTGGATTGGAGTTTTTTTAATTAAAATTTACATAATAATGATCACAAAACCGTAAATCCAATGTAAAGTGTAGCGTTAATGATTAATAATTTTGTAATTAAAATATTAATTACGTAATTCATGTTCCGAGAACTCGTGTAACTAAAAATAATATTTCAACTGTTTTGATTTCAACCGCCTCTTTTTAATACAGCTTCCTCCCGACTAACCTCAGTTCAGATCGAATTCATAAACAAGCAATGTTATTTCAATCTTCAAAACCAAATATTAAATTTTTCTATACTTTTTTTTTTTTAAAGAAAAGAAATAAACCCTATCAAGCTCTATTTAGAAGGCTTGTCATCAGATGTGAAAGTAGGTTGTGGAAAAAAGTTGTGAAAAATACACCACAACATTAGGACCGTCGGCGTCGGTTGTTTCATAGCTGGCCGTCTAAACAAATTTGCCACGGCGCGCGGCGACTGTCTTAAAAGTAATTAAAAACAATATAGAACGATGTTATCCAGATGCTAACTCTGAATTGCTTGATAAGTTAGAACGATTGCAGAATATTTGTATTCGTTATATCTTTAATCTTCGCAAAGTATCGTAGGAAATGAGAGAGCGGATGAACGAGCAAGAGCCGCAACTTGTAAAAGAACGGCAACTTTCTTCTCAGAGCTTCCCCTTGGCTTTGCCAAACGCTGTATAAAACAAAATACGCAGCAGCATTAGGAGAATCATTACCGCATTTCTTCTACAGGTAAAATCACTAAAATGTTTTTCCCAACGCTGGCTGATGCATAAAACTTTCTTCATCATCACCAAAGTACTTTCAAAACGACCCAAATTTTTACCGGACACGGAGCTATGAGAAGTTATATATATGGGTTTAAATTAAGGAATGATGACTTTTGTCCAAGCGATGATATTTCTTCACAGAGTATAGAACATCTGTTATTTCTGTGCTCATTTTCAGTTTGCAACGCCATAATCTTGAAGCAGAATGCAGGAAAGATGGAATATCCTTAACAGATATCCACACTGTAGTTAAAAGTAGTTATCACGCGTCATTGTTCTTGAACTTTGCAACAATGGTGATTAGACTCATAAAGGTAATAAACCAAAATCAGTGATCGAACATTCCATTTCCAAGACAAACAAAAACGATTTTTTCCGAGTACCTAAGCCTTGTAGATGACACGTAAGGCTACTAAATACAGGAGTTCAAATATATATTTTAAAAAATAATAAAAAAATCTTCGTTAATTTGACCACATAACCATTTTTTAAATATAAATTAATTTTTGTCAACCTGCTTTTAATTTTGTATAAAATTGTAAGATTCAATTTTTTTATTTTTTTATTTTTTATTTAAATTTTATTGATAAACCCTTCGGGTTACATACATTAAACAAAATGTTTTCACTTTTAAAATTCACATTCTACTGTTAGTAATAATATTTTTAACATCTTTTGTAAAGGTTGCCTGAGTCTTTTGTTTAGTTTTGTCTGGTAGTTTATTGTATAATTTCAGTCCATGGTTTATAAGTCTCGATTGTCCTTTTCTCTTTTTAAAAGATTGTATATGATATTTTTCTGATATTCTCGTATTGTGTTCATGTTTACTACAATTTTTTTCAATTTTAATTCTTTGTCTACAATTATATCAGTGGCTAATTTATGAATAAATTTTAAAGATTCTAGTTTAAAGAGTTCAGTTACGTTTAATTGTTTAGTTTGTTCAAAAAGTTCTTTAGTTGCTGTTAGATAGGGAAGGTCATATACTAACTTTAATATTTTATTTTGCTGTCTTTGTAGTCTGTTTATGTCATTTTGATATCCTGTTCCCCATAGTAGTTGCATATAACATATTTAAGTTTTTAAATATGCTTCATACATGTAAATTTTTTCCTTTATTGGAACCAAGTTTTTGATTTAAAAAAATGGACTCGATAAAGTTGCCACTTTGCTAATTAAATTGTTGATATGAATTGTCCATGTCAATTGTCTGTCTATTGTTAGTCCTAAGTATTTAACATGTTCAATTTCAGTTAGTCGTTCATTATTTATGTAAGCATCTACTTTGTGACATTTTTTTCTAGATTCAAAATGGATAATATTGCATTTTTTTTCATTAAGTGTAAGTAAGTTTGTGTTTGTCCATTTAGTCAATATAGTAAGGTCTTCGTTTATGTCATTGTTTGTTAATACGTCTGTTTGATTTTTATAAAAAAGTCCAATGTCGTCGGCATACATAATAATTTTCCCTTTAAAATTATACAGTGATAAGTCATTAATATATAAAATATATAATAGTGGACCCAAAATAGATCATTGTGGGACTTCAAAATTTACTGTTTGTAATTAACTTTTTTTTTCATTTACAAAGGTATACTGCTTCCGATTAGTTAAGTATGATTTTAATAGTTTGTATTCTTGAGATTTTACTCCTATATCATTAAATTTTTTATCATGGTCTCAATGTGAACCGTATCAAAAGCTTTTTTAAAATCTAATATTACTCCTGTGGTTGGAATTTTAGCATCCATATTTGTTTGAATATAATATGTCCGTGTATTTATAATTTTCTTAAACTGAACGGTTTGTGTTGGTAGGAAGAAATTGCTTTAAGGCAATATGCCCGCCCTTATATGTATATATATTGTATATGTATATTAAGAGTAAAATAAATAAATTAATAAACGATATATGATATAGAATTTTTCATTGAATTAAATATTCATTTATTTATTCTTTTTTTTTACATTAAAAACGATTATTAACAATAAAATTAATGTGACCTCTCTGGGTTTACCCGTGCTGAGGACGCAGAATATACTTTTTAATTATTTTTTTCATGTGAAGATACACAATGAAGACTTAATATAAAGAAGGAAATAATGTAAAATTTAGACAGTTTTAAACACGACATATTTATGTTTATATTTTATTTCTGTATATCTGTATTATTTATATCATTAAACGCACAATAAAAGAACAAAAACATAACATAAACTTTGCGTTTGTGGAGCTGGTGATTAAATTTTGGTTTAGGCAAATGAGATAATCTATTTAACTTGTACCCAGTTCCATTTTACCTTTTTTTATAGCCTTTTTGAACATTTTCTCTTTACAAATTGTTTTAATGGACAGTGGAAGTAGGTTAAAGATTTTAATTGCATAATACTCAAAATCCCTTTGTCTGAAAGTGGTATTGTACATATTCACAATGATTATAATCATGGGTACTATCCCAAAAGGATGGTAAAACATATAAGTTTTAAGAGTTTTATTAATTTTATATAAAAACTTAAGAGGTAAAATATTAATTTAAGTAGATTCTCCGCATGCGGTCCAAAAGAGTATGGCGTATTTTTTGCGCTCAGCTACCGTACCGGATGGGGGTGAAACATACATAGTTCTTATTTCAAATTTATTTTATTTATTTATTTACATATTTTATCAAAAATACAATTTGACGTTCACTTTGTCCAGCGAACAAGGGTACAAACCCCGTTCCAAGCTAGGCAATTACATTCTAATATATGATAATAGTTAACAAATTAATAGAGAGCACAGACAAATAAAATAAAAACTTACTTGCTTACACATTTTGATACATATACATACACATAGATATATATACACAAATATAAATATATGTACATACATACACACGTACATACACTTATGCGCATACACAAACATACATTTATAAAACATAGATAATTTATTTATAATGCGAAACTTCATGGTTACCATCTGTATATATATATATTTTTTAATTATTCTTTATTTTCATATTTTATTTTTGACATCCAGTAAGAATCTCCAATCCGTGGCATGCATCAACTTTTCTGTCTTCCTACGACCAATGTCATGAAAAAGCGAGGTCAACACCTTCCGCAACTTGACAGCACTCCCGTCTTTCCACGATTCTGGCAAAAGGTTATGGACCTTTTTGCCTACGTAATAGTGTGGTCTCGATGCCAGAACAGTGTTTACCCCTTCTGCTGCATTTTTTAACACATTTTTTTTAAGTAGTTAACGGTGAAAAAAATATTGTCCTCGTATTTATAAATGGTCAATGTGTAGGCAAAAGTGAAAAAAGAAGACTATTCATCTTAAAGCATTGTTTTACATATTTAAATTTATTTCAACAGAGAGGGAAAAAGTTTTCGAGAAGGGAATATGGAAGTCTAGGCATTTACAGGGCTTATGACCTGTCATTGGCTGGTTTAAGTGGCCACTTTACACACTGTGTAACATTCACCATTCTGCCCATGTTTGAACATCCACATTTCCTCAACTCTTCCATATGTTGACTTTTGTGAAGTAAAAGAGCTGAAACCTTTATCACGTGGGTGAGATTCATCCGGCTGAACAAAATCACCTACTAGGCAACGCCTGGAAACAATTTTCCAATTTTCATACTTCTTCTTTTACCAGGTAGTAATTCATCAATGTTTGATTATGTCCAAATGCTTGCAGACTGGCTGGATTTCATCCCTAGGGAGTTGTTCATATTTAAATTTATTTCAACAGAGAGGGAAAAAGTTTTCGAGAAGGGAATATGGAAGTCTAGGCATTTACAGGGCTTATGACCTTTAACTTTAACTTTATTCTTACCAAAATATATGACAAATGAGTAGTAAATAACGGAAACTTTTTAAAACCAGTACGCCTGTTACGTATAAATCACAAAAAACTATATGAATCCATGAAAACCGTTTAAGAATGTATTAATTTGTGACGCGAATGTACCAAGGTTTAACTATCTCAATCACTACCACCCACGATAAATTACAACAATGCTACTTAAAGTGAATTTTTTGATGAAAATGTAATACATTTGTTTTTTATTTGATCTTTTTTCTATTAATATATAAAACAATACGTCAATCCTTAAACTTACTCGTTTATCTAATATTAATATAATAAAAATAATATTAGCGGAAATTTCGGGTACCCATTATAAAACTAAATGCATAATACAGACCAAAATGGATACAAAGTCATTGGAACAATAGGCAACATCCCACCCCTCGGTAACTATACGTGGGCATCAACCATCTTCCAGAATTTAGCAAACAGCCTGTTAGCCACACGTGCGACAGTAACTACCCAAGATCTACGAAAGTCGCTTTGAAAGTATTATTATTTGTTTTGTTATCCAAAAAGTTGAAACGACGCTTTATCAGTTTAGTTTTTTTATTGTTTACTTTTAAGCATAAACACTTGACCAATTTACTGTTTTTTTTTTTATGTTGACTATATTTATTTAATGTTAATTTTGTAAATTTATTGATAATTGAAAGTTGATAGAATTTCATTTCAATTTATTTAATTGCATTTTCCAAATACTTTTTTATACGATAGTAACATTTGTTTATTAGAAAGACGTTCTTGAAAACAACATAGATAAAGGAAGTCAATTAGAGAAATTTAAATAATTAATTTCAATTATTTTTTTTAGTCCCACCTTACCACCTACTCATTTTCAAATAATGTTTGTTTATTTATTTTATACTTTGTACACATATACATATAAGGGCGGGCATATTACATTAAAGTGATTTTTCTCTACCTACCCAAATCGTTCAGTTTGAGAAAATTAAAAGAACATGGACATATTGAATTTTAAGATTTTATTCAAAATTAAAAATAAAAATGTAATATTGCTTATTGTTGATGTATTGTATATGTTTTTCAAAATTTTTTTTTTGTTGAAATAAAAATAAGTATTCTAATTTACTTTACTTTTTTCTGTCAATTTCTGTTAAAAAAAAACCATGTCAATTGGTCGCTCTGTTGAGAAGTGAAGGAAACACAAACAAACAAGCACAATTTCGCATTTATTATATAAGGTATGGATGGTTTAGAAGAGAAATTAAAAAAAAACTAATACGGCGTTTCATACTCATTTCATTCTCTTCTCTTTTTTATACTTTCATAATTAACCTTACGTACATATAATTGCTTTATAATATGGAAACTTCACTAGTTCATTAGAATTAAGTCTAATTGTGTAAAATATTAAACTTTGTAACTGTACTGTATGTTTCCTAAATAAAAAAAAATAAAAATAAAGGAAACGAAATGAAAAATAGCTAAGGTAGGATTGCACTGTTATGTCGTGTTGTAGAGTGGTGTGTTAGGGAGCTATCTGGCGCATTTCACATTTAGTGTGCCATGGCGCACTACCAACGCAGTCTCGATCCAACGAGTTTTCGTCTGAGCCAGAACGAAAAAAGGGGCTTAGGGTGCGTCACAACGCCCCACAACAATGTGTTTCTAGAAAACTCTACTTAACGCATTAAATCACGTTTAGCACGCTAAGCAATCGCGATGAATTATCAGTAAAAATATCAGAAGAGCCATCAACACACCTTACCACTCCACAACACGACGCAACAATGTTATTCTACCTTAACTTTTAAAAAGCAGTGTTGAAAGATTCCTTTGCGCGCGGTGATGTAACATCGTGCTACCACAATCTAAAGACGGAATATTCTGATGGTTCAGACATTTAAAAAAAATTAGAGATGAAGCGATAAAACTTCGAAAACGTCAACAGATGGGTGAATTGAAGAAATATAGATGTTCAGATATAGGCAGAATGGTGCATGTTAGCCGTGTGTAAAGTGGCCACTTAAACCAGCCAATGACAGCTCGTATGCCCTGTGGATGCCTGGACTTCGTTATTTCCTTTTCTAAAATGTTATTTATCTCTGCTGTAATAATATTTTAGTATTTTAAGAAGTTCTTTTTTGTTGATTTAATCGAGTTTTTACGTTTGTTTATAAAATAATTATGGAAAAACGAGTTTTTTGTTTGAGTTTTTTTTCGTTTTTTTTTAAAATGGTTTTTATATTTTTGTACCATACAACAGAAGACAGCAGATAAAACAAGGCACTTTTAAGGGTTTTTGGACAGTCCTTGCTAATTTAAGAAAAAAATATTCAAAAACATTAACAGTTAAGAGACCCCAATGATAATTATCTTAATAGTATGTAAAACAAAATATTGCTGTAGTTCTATAATCAAGGAATAAAATACGTTTGTTTGAAGAAAAGTCAGATTGCCTTTCCTCTTAACAAACTCAGTTATAACTTTAGATGTATATATACGGTTATAACGAATTTATTTTGTCATAGACAATAATAATTGTATTTGGTAGGAAAATAAAGTCGAGTTTTCCGTAAAAAGAATGTTAATATTTTATTAATTTATTGGTGCCTAATAAAAAAGGCACAACGAAACTATTATTTACTAACAAACAACCAACGAACAGACAGATAAATTATATTACTCTTAATTTTTATGAAGACATAAGAAACACAATGTCATTTTAATATTGTCATGAAACCTTATATTTTCTCGTATTACTGTTATAATTTATGATGAGTTTTATTGTATTAGGAACTTTATATACTACTTAACCTCTAGGCAACTGCCCGTAATTTTGGTACCTCTCCCCCTGGAACGACGTAAAGTTTTGATATCTGGCTAACTTTCTTTTTAATTTTTTTATGCATTAATAAAACGTTACGAAATTAAAGAAAAAAATATCGATTGAACGTTTAAGCCATACCTTTTAAAATAAATTATTATAAATATGTTTTTACTATAGTAAAAAAGATTTTAGAGCTATAAAACAAAAATAATTACCTTTATTATACATCATCCAGCGAAAGAAACACTCACATTAAGTTCAGGAAAAATATTATGGTAAAAATTCTTTGGTATGATCTGAGAACAAACTATTTTCTAGCATAATAGATCCTCTGTTTCAAGAATCTTAATGTCAATAATAAATAAAAACGATTTACACTAAACAATTTGATATTATTCCCGCGAGCACACACACAATCACAGTACGCCGTGTCAGCATATAAAACCGTGACCACATGTTTATATTGTTTTGTTGAACTAAATGTAAATATAATTAAACATCACACAACACAAAAAGTTTTATACCAAATCGATGTCTTTTCATCGGAAGATACTGCTTTATTTGAAGCCTACCTTTGAATAAAACTAGGGACTCATCAATACACAGATTTTTGTACGGGTAAAAATATTTTTTATAGTTATTGCAAACAGAATTTACAAAGTCCCTTATTTTGTATGTCGAGTCGCCCGCTACTTGTTTTTCGTTATCTGAAAAGTGTAACATGTTGAGAATTGATAAATATCGATCGCGCGGCATCGTTTCACCAAACATAGATGTAAACTCCAGTTTGTCTGTTGTCCAATAATCACTTATTTTACCTTTTTTAATCCTAGCCATTAGCATGGTGAGAGCGATGAATATATATAATTCCTTAATATTGACATCTTTCCATTTTCGGTACGGAGAGTGTGCTGGAAATTCTTTAGTGGCTTTCACATTTTGAAAATATTTGTTTGTTTCTATAACAACCGTACTTATAATATCGTTGCTTAAAAAAAGTTCAAAAAAATCTAATTCACAACTTTCCTCATTCAACTCGCAATTTTTTAAACCCGATTGTTCGTCAAAATCAAATAAAATAGGATTAAATCTATTGCCACATTCCCACTGAGGCGAATAAATGTCGCAGTGTAAGTCTTCTAAGGGTAGTAGATCACTCTGGAATTCTGCTAAAGATTGAGGAACACTGTGTAAAGTTGCACTGTGTGAAGTTTGAGGATCATTACAAATATCTGTTAGAGATTGAAGCTCCGTAAATTCGGATTCATCAATTTCTCCGCCATAATCATGATTATCTTTATCTAAATCTACAACATTTTTAGGTAAATAATCTTCATCGTCACTCATGGAATAATCGGAATCTTCGTCTAATATGAAACTTTCAATTTCTTCTTCATTCATTATGGCGTGTGAAAATATAAATGTCTTTTTTTAATAAACACTACAGCCGTTCACAAACCAGCTTTGTTTATTGAGTTTAATATGTGCAGTCAATTATTGAAAACGAAATCTTTACAACTAATAATTACAAAAACTATCTCACAGTTCTTTTAACAAATCAATCCGCACCCGTATAAACAAAACGTATGGGTACCCGAAAGATAACACAAACATTGAAATCTGACTCGTACCGATAATCGACCGCGATATGCCGGATCCCGCGTGTGACTGTGTGTGTGCGCTCAGTCAGATGGATGATATCTGAATTATCCACGTCTCGGAAAAAATAATATTTAAAATAAATCCTGGAGTAAAAAAATATTTTGACTAAGCCAACATGCGAACAATACCCTGTTTGGTAAAGTGACATTTTTACTTTTGTCTTTAAGTCACGGGGAGAGCTAATTATTAAGTTCAAAAGTACACACAACTCGGACACTGCAATCGCAGGGTATCGTTCTGTTGGCATGATTTTTTGCCACTGCTATTGCAGGGTATCGGGTCCTACGGGTTAACATTGTATGGTTCAATGGGTCATGAATTCATCGTGTAATTTATATTTTATTCATTATTTAGTTTGAGAAACTAATAGTAGCGAATTATATTTTTTAATTAATAAGGGTATGAAATACTGTCGAGTAAAAATAATGTATTAGTACTTATTGGCAATAAACTTTTTATTATTTTTTAATAATTTTTAATTTAAGTATATCCTTTTGTTGGCAAGACGACCGGAGTTTGACGTTTGCAAAAAGAACGCCATATGAAAAAATATTTTTTTTATGTTTTGGAATTCAACCATAAACAAGTACCTACTTAAATTCATTACTTTTTTAATATTGACAATTTTTAGGTTTGGAATGTAATCAATAAAAAGTACCTAGGTATCTACTTATCAATGAAAATTATTTTCCAATGCTAATAACAGGCAAGCCAACGTTTGGGCAGGACAGCGTCTGTCGGGTCCGCTAGTGATATATAAAATGATGAAATCAGGCGACAGTGTAAATCTGAGTCAAGTATAATTGATAAGATTAAAAAGGGGTCTCTGAGATGGTTTGGTCACGTAGAACGAATGGACGACGAAAGAATGGTAAAACAAGTATATATGGCGAAAATGAACGGTAACGTGAGACGAGGACGACCAAGGAAGACGCGGCATGATCAGATGACCAAAATTTTAAGTCCGGTCATGTCAAAAGCAGACAGAACCGAAGGGCATGTATGTCAAGATGTATGAATGTGGAAGAAACTAGAAATGTATGCCAGGATAGAAGTTTGTGACGGTCCATTTTCTATGCCTAACCTTACGGGGAAATGGCGTGATGGTAGTAGTAGTATAAAATATATAATAAAAGAGTTAACATCGTTGTTTGTGTATGATGTTTGTATTCATGTGTGTGTACGTATAATTAAAGTGTATGTGCATAAAATTGTACATGTGAAATTTTCTTATTTATTATTTAAAATAATTGAAGAGAAATACCAGTTTCGCAGCCTTTACATTACCAAGTCTATCTCTAAGTTTAGATTGAACAAAACTAAAAGATGAAAAGCATTTCTCTAGACCTGCTGTTGCTGCATTTTTTTTTGCCTGATCCGGTGAATCTCTATTAACCAACATTTTTAAAAAAATGTATCCCAAATCGGGACATAATACTTAGTAGACATTAAGTGCTTTTATTTTGTAATCAGATACTTGTTACGATATTACGCAAACATATTTGAGTACTTCAATTCAAAGTTCATACTTTGATTGTAAATGTTTCAAACATTTTCATGTTTTGGTAAGTAAAAGAAAGGTTCATAGCTATACTCCATTGTTATCGTAACAATAAATATATCAAGTTTGAAGTTTAGGATATTACAAAGAATAGTAACTCAAGCAATGTTTTTGAACAGACAATTTCGACGGAAATCGACGAGTTCCCAATCAAAACTTTTAAATTCGTTTTTGCGATAAAAAAACGTGTGTGACAAATATCACGAGTTTTTCTTATACTGTTGCTCATTGCACAAATTGTTTACATGATGGTATTTTTATCCCGTGTCTTTGTGAACTTAAAGCATTTGTAGAGGAATAAAATTTGTAAGTTATTTTTATAGATCATAATTTTAAATGGGATTGACAAATATTTAAACTTTGTGATCGATAGTGGACTCTGGTGCGTATTTTTTGTAAGTTATCTTTTATTTTGCCTCAAAAACAATTAAAAATTATTATTTTTTCATTCGTTGAATCAATAAAAGCATATGATATAAATTCGTGGGGACACACAACTAAAATTACATGATTTTCAATACTCTATAGTTAAGAGAACTCTACCAGCAGTAATTTACAGACAAAGAAATGATGAAGTTCTCCTGTACAAAACACTTAAAACTCTGCCATTTTGATGATTACTATGGCTTTGCATCATTTGAGAACAGTTTAAAAATAATAATTTTGAAATTTCCCTTAAAAAAAGCCATATATATTCCAAATTTTTCCTTAACTACTCACAGCTTTTATTACAATAACCAAATTCCAAATATTAAATGTGTCTGTAAATTGTTGGACAGAGTAGATTCAATAAAATATAAAAGCATCTGCATGGATACGAGTTTAAAATGAACTAATCAAATCAAACATATTAAAAATAAATTGAAAAAGCAAATTTACTTTTTAAAACTATAAGAATCAGTTTTAGAAAGTGGGATGATTGGACAGGGATGTGCAAATGATACACCACTGATCAAGCAAATAATAGTTGCACAAAAAGCTTTAGTTAAAATTATCTTAAGAGTCTCAATCAGAACAAGCTCCCTCGGTATATTTAAAAATCTTAATGTTTAATCTATTAAACTATTAAACTGTTACTATACGCACATAAACATTATTATTTACCTTCCGTAAGAGTTACTAGATACTCCACCCTGATGCTGCAAAAAAAATAATACTATTATAGTATTATAGTATTTCCTAAAATAAAACCATTGAGCTATTAGTACACATAGACGCACCTTGAGCTAACTCATGCTCAAACGCTCAGACAGGGCCAACGCGTATATAGTCGTCCTTTAACCTATAGCCTATTTCGACGTGAGGTTGATATTTCATTTGAAACCCAAATGTTTAATGAAAGCGTGTAAAAACTGTTCGGAATGAAAAAAAATGAGTAAATTTTCGTTAATGAGTAGGAACCAAGGTTCTTGTTTATGATTGAATTCAAAAACATAAAATATTTCTCACACATAAAATTATTTTTGCAAATGTTAAACTCTGCTCTTCTACCAACAGGGGTGCACTTTATGAAGGAATGCAATTTTCAAAAAGTTCAGTTTATATTTTTTAATCATTGCTGAAAATCAATTAACAAGAAATAAATGGGTACAAATTAAAGGAATTTGAAGAAAGAATCTGATTGGGATCCATAAAAAGCAAATTTGTTTATAAACATTCAAAATCAACTTTTTTATTAAAAATACCACATCTTTTCATTTTTTGTTTATTTACTCTTGTCAAATCAGCTCTAGTGAACGATGAATAAAACATTTACGCTCCTAACTTTTTTTTTGTACTTAACAGATCGAATATTTTTAAAACTATAAGTATGCCTGGTGGGAAAACAAATTCCTACGCAGATGCGGAGCAAGAAATTGCGGAGGGCAAAGCCCTAGGGCTTCTACAATATCACAAAGTGGAGTCAATTGTATTTTTATTTTAATGAAATAAGTGAATATCCTTAATATGCGGTATGCAGTGTCAATCGGTCACAACCCCAACGAATGAGATGGATTAGGAATGGATGCCACTAACCTGGTCCGTTCTTGATGGAATTGTGGTGGTCCGACTGGTCAATTGCGAGCGGCACCAACACTAGGACAGGCCTCTGATCTAGTACTGAACACTGGTGGTTGGTGGAAACAATGTCTATGATGCGGCACAGGTTCAACAAAATAAACGCGCAATTCACTACTCGATGTTTTATTGTGGCGGATGGTCAAAGGATACTAAGGTGGGAAGTGAACAGTGGCTGTAGGTAAAAAGGATTTTGAATTTGCGACAGTATTTTAACAATGCATACCCACATAATTCGCAACCAATGCCCATGGCAAAGCTTATCGTTTTGCTGAAAACCGCACGTTATTCGATCCAGTAGTTATTCAGTCTATCGATGACATACAAGTACATTTAAACATTTCATAAACCATAGATAATACATTGTCGAATATTGTAATATTCATATTATGATAATCTCTCATTGCTACGCTATGGGGATTGAAAAATAATTCTTTTCGTTTGTGAAATATGATAGTGTGATCAAATAATGGGTGTGTAAAACAGTTATGGCGTGGTTTGTGATATCCAGAAGATTAATGAAACCTGTCCCCTGATAACGACTACGCGGGAAGTGAGTAATGGATTATATGTGTACAATAGAAGACGGAAGTTCCTTCCTTGTTAAAATGAGCGAAAGCACTCTCTTCACAAACCCTCGTTCTTTTTAAATGCCGAATGTTCTCGTGCTGCTTTGGCTCATACATAAAAAACTAGTTCGTTTTCCGAATTACAATTTCAAAAATGCGACGGCAAACTGGTATAAGTAGTATAAAAATTAAAAAAGGTTTTCAGGCGTTGCACAGTAGGTGAAATAATTCAGCCAAATGAATCTCACTCACATCAATGAATGTTTCAGGTCTTTTGTTTCACAAGAGTTAACAGATGGAATAATTGAACAAATGTGAATACAAGTTAACGTCATTTTACGCCAAGGTTTTGTACCGAGAGACACCGGTGAAAAAAAATCGGCGTAAAATGAACACAAATATAATGAAAGATAAAAGGTTAGGTCTCGTGTCAAAATTCTAAGAACAATCTAACATGTTTATTTAATACATATCCTTTTTTTATTCGAAATAAATGCTTAATTTATTTTATAAATGGAATTTAAATTTGTTCACCAAATAAATAATAATCTTTTGATATAAATAATGATTTATTTATAATAAATACTAACTCACCAGTTCGTCGGTACTAAATTAAATTCTCACACTTTTTTGAAAAAAACATACAATTTAATTTGCTTTGATTGTTGCTTCCACGGATATATTAAATACCGTTGCTTTTTTTTACAGAATCATATCATCAGCTACAAATATTTGAAAATCCTTTTAATTTTTAATATAATAAAATAAAAAATTAAATCATACCTTTTTATTTTTCTTAAAAACAAAACTCAGAAACACTTTTGCACACACAATAGGCTGCTTGCATACATGGTAATAGAATAAGATAACGTGTAAAAGTGTGTCGGCTAATATAATCGCGGCGCCTACTGTCGTCTGGTGTCGGTACCAACGTAATAACTAATTGTGAATCAGCGTTAATCTAACCGGCGCGAAATGACTTTTACATGTATTTAAACGTCACAGAATGGTGAATGATACACAGCTTGTAAAATGACCACTTAACCTAGTCAATAACAGGTCCTAAGCCATTTAAAAATAAATGTTATGTTTACTGTAAGATATTGTAAATATGTAGGTAATTAAAGCAAGTGTAAATATAAGTTCACACACCAATCGTTATATTAGCATATTTAAGAAATAAATAATAATAAGTTTGTTATAATTCCCAGTTTTTTTGCATTGCAAACGTATTTTTAAAATTATTTACGTATGAATTTATATTTGTATTTTTCTTTGGCAGTGCACTACATTGCACATATTAAGAAACTGCCATTGCTACTAACAGTGTTATTTTTAAATCGTAATAAGTATGGAGATTTTGATCATAAGGGTATTTTTATAATGTTTTCCGCTATTGGCATCATTCAAAATCGCTTTTATTGTGTTGAGTATAATATTTTTTTTAATATTGTGTTCCCATAAAATAAAATAAAATATTAATAAGAAAAAAAACTGATTGTAAAGATATTACTTAATCATATTACAAATTCGCACACGTTTTAAAACAACCGAAATGCAAAAAGTTTGCACTCCGCCGAACTGATTCCATTGAGCGCCTGGCTAATATTGATAAAAACAGTGGCTTATTAAAACAATGCCACCCATTTATTACATTTATTATTACAAAACAAAGTACCCATTTATTATTACAAAACAAAGTGCAACTCACGCTCTAAAATGCTTAATTAACAAGGCTTAGTGCACATGATAAAATTTAATTGGACCGATTTTTTTACTTAAATACGAAATGACAGCCAGCGCAAAAAATTGAATTTTTCGAAAAATTTTAAGCTCTGTTTGAGAGTCAAAAGTAGAATTCAATTTTTTTTTTCATATTTTTTGCATGCCGAGTAATCAAAAAGCCAACTTTTGAGACCCCTTCCATTTCAAAATTCGGAAAAAAAATATCGGCCCGCCCTAACGTACACACATGCTGATGATTCATTTAGAATGTGAATTATAAAAAAACATGTTTTTTTCTAATACTTATTTATTTCTCAACTTTATATTGATGAAATTGAATTTTATATATTATACATTTGACACTTGTGCATTAATATACATAACTATGTCCATCTTCTCACAATTAAATTTTTGTTGACATCTCTTTCATTGGTTTTATTTTATGAATATTTTGATTTTTATATTAGTAAAACAACTTTGGCCAAGAGACATTTCTCTGTGGTAGGTCCAAGAGTTTTTTATTTACTAGATCAGGTAACAAAAGAATCTGAGACATTTTCGAAATTCAAATCTGGTTTGAGTAATTGGTTTGCTCGAACGGGAATGGATTTTTGCGATCAAATGTGGACTAACTGGTAAATGATTAATATGTATTTATAAATGTAAAATGTAATAATGTTTAAAATATCAATGATGTGTATAAACTTAATATAAATGTATATGTATGTATAAAATATAATATAAATATGTATGTGCGAATATATATGTATGTATGTGTGTGAATGTATGGTTATGAATGCATTACAAGTGCCCCGACTCAACACGGATTTTCTAGAGAGTCGGAGCAAGTTTACAGACATGGGTCGTTCCTGATTGTGTCGCTTTAAACTGTGTCTCTGTCCTTAACAAATGTCTGTATAATGTAATTAATAAATAAAATAAATCTGAATCACTATTGACACCCCCCCAATCAACGAAAGAAAGTTTTAAGAAAAAGTCTTTGGACTATTATGATGAAACGCTGTGATATAAATAATTCTGCCACACGTAATAAACCCTTTGAAGTCTTTAGATTGAATTTATATAGTCGATAGCAGGAGGCAACCATTACCATATTATAAAAAATTTCACAACCGTAAACTAAGACCTTCATAAATTAATAATCAAACAATGTTATTTCCTCCATTAAATCGAGATTTTCAAAGTACTAAGGCTGTCGTAAATTGATAAGTGAGTCGGAAAATTACCCTTAACCCATTTTGCTACCTATGTAAATCTGTAAACAGTTTAGCCATTAATTAATTTAATATTATTAGATTAATAACAAGCATTGTAAATAAGATTTGAAGTTCTTTAATATGTTAATCCAGAGAAAGAGAACACGTTTGAGGAGGAAATATATAAGTCTAAGCGTTTATAGGACTTGAGACCTGTTGTTGGCTAGTTTGAGTAATCACACCTGAAAAGCTTATAGTTTTGTGAATGTTTGATGATTCACATTTCTTAAATTCTTCCAAAAGTTTAGTTCGTAAATTTTTAATAAGATTTCAATTTTAGATCTGAATTGAATGCCTTCAATTAAAAATACACATGCGTGTTTTTTTTAAATTAAATTTATATTCAAATCACTAACTTTATGGTTATTTATCGTAATAAAATATATATTTAAAAAACTTTGTTTTTAACCATTTATTATTTTATAAATAATTAACCAAAAAATAATTTTTACTTTTGACTTCACCCTTTTTATCTTAAGAAGAACATGAAAAAAAGACGTAACTGATTAGCTCCACAGGTTTGATGTAATATTTAATCATTACTGTTAAAATATAATATGATAGAATTCATTAGTTAATTATACCTTTTTTGTATATATATATTTTTTAAAGGTATAACCCCCTAAGCCTCTATTTTGAGGCTTGTCAACAGGTGGGAAAGAGGGGATATGAAAAGTGGTAACGAAAAATACACCACAACACCCAGACCAATTGAGAAAAAATCATTCTTGGATTTTTTCTCGCAACTGGCGGGAACCGAACCCGCAACGCCAGTTTCACAGTTGGCCGTCAAACCAACTGCGCCACGGCACTTCTAAAAAGAAGCTTGTTTAGCTTTGAAACCGGTAGGTAGTAAAATAGAACACAAAAAAGTTTAATAGGTGTGAAGGTTTTCACGTGACTGCAATAAATAAAATAGAAAAAGAGAAAAATAGAACTAAAAAATCATGATGTACAAAGCTTATATCAATAGAAAATTGAGCTGCATGATCACCTTCTGGGGAACCAGTAACAAGAAAGACACAACAAAGATACAAAGACCACAAAATAAAATAATTAAACTAACATACAACTTACTCTACCAGACCATGCGACTAAAATCTACGAAAAAAAACACCGGTTGGCAGTTTATGTCAGAACTTTGGGACAAGAACCTAACTTGGTAGAACGCAAAGGAGTTTCTAGCCGATAGAGATGCATGAAGGCGCTTTGTGGATACCATATGCTCCAATCAGGGAGCGGACAGGAAATGATTATGATATTTACGGTCCCAAGGAATCGAAGAAATGTTTTTTTCAATATTTACCTTAAATCATTCCATTCAAAAAACCATCAGAAATATCACTTTTTTTTACTACCATATTGTACTTTACCGAAAATCCAAATAAACTAATCCACGTATTTTGTAAAAATGGTTTACGGTATTTTTCGTTCGAGCTTATTTTTCTGATCAGCGACCATAATTCACTCTTTTTATAATAAATAGTCAATTTGTTGCTTTCTTCCAATGGCAATGCGGTGCTAAATATCTTTTATTTTGCCTCGGTAAATTCTGTACATTGGTCTGTATCTTACTTGGAAATTTGATTTATTTCATGTTTTCCCATAATTCATATGACTCGAACAGTATCAAAGGCAGCGATCTATTTTTGCTAGAGTTTTTTTTATTTATTTCTAGGTATTATACATACAATAATAATTACTTCAAACTTTTGTGGACGGTACCACCTGTTTCATGTACCAACAAGTAAAACATCGTATGTTAAAAATGCTTTTTTTCGTAGGACTTTTTCAATGTACAATACAAAATTTAAAAATATAGATTATACAAACATCACTCTGTCAGATTTAAAATTTACACTAAAAATGTATTATGTAACTTAGTAGACATTATAATAATAAATATGTACATCTCCCCCCCCCCCCCTCCTTATCCTCTCTTCAAGCATTTTTGTCCTTATCCCGCCCAATTTACAGTAACTTAATGTTCTTAAAATTAATATTTATAAAATCTTTGATTATTGAGTACTTGAAAATAACATTTTTATATGTATAAATTGTATGTATTTATTTGATATGTAATATATATATTCTTTACTAACTTTGTATACTATGTGGAAATCTGTTATTAGTTCTGAGTTTATACACTATATCTGTTTGTTTACTAAAAATATGTATGTAGAACTGTTGATTTCCCTAATAAAATAAAAATAAAATAAAATAAAAGCCCTACTTAACCGCGTATTTACAATTTATCAGTAGATACCGTACATATTTAAATCTCATACAATTTTAACCTAATATACTAACACATTTGACATAAAAACTACCCCTAGTCACTTCTTCAAAAAAAGCATATTTTTAATTATCGAGGCTTTACCGACAAAATGCATTAAGTCATTAAAACAAGTTCCAAAAAATCTCTTTTGAATTTTTTTATTCTTTCAACGTATTATTTCTTCCAAAATTTTATTGTATTTTAATTTGACTTCAAAGCTTTAAAAAGGTAATTTTTTTGAGGTAAAGCATAAAATTTCCAATCAACATCTTGCACCTATATTTACAAATATTTAAAATATATAAACGTTGTTGGCTTAATGCATTCTGTCGGTACAGCCTCGATATATAATACAAAAAAATAATAGTAACGTATCCTTAAGTCTATGAGGCCAACAGCCGTGTGTTGCGTTGGGATACAGCATAATGGAAAATGGAAAATCGCTTCAAGCTCTCCGAGATCGACAGCTGCCCATGCAACGATGAAATTCCTCAAGATGTCCCTCACGTTGATGCATTGCCCCCTTTTTCAGCTTTCAGACAAAAGCTGGAGGCGCGATGCAGAAGCCAGGGTGAAGATCTACGCGATATCACATCGATGATAGGTAATAAAGAATTGACACGAAAAGGAAGTATCACACATGGTAAAATAGTGCAGGCAATTGGTAAAAAAACCAAAGAAGGGAACGGAATGCCAAACACTCTTCTAGTGGCACGGAAAATCTGTTGACAACTGTCAACAGGCCGGTTTTTCCTGAAGAGTTTTAAGTAGTTTTCTCTCCACATAAGCAAATGCTGAGAAGTTCCTGATTGACCCGCTTTAGCATATCCTTCCTATTCCCAACAGTTTTAATAAGAAAAAAAAATTGCAAATTGCAGAAAAATCTATTTATTGGAATATAAACCTTAATAAATAATAACGCAATTTTCATAGATAAAAAACACAATGGAAAGTAGAACCATGTACATTATTAAATAATAGCAAAAATAAAAATCCAAAACCATTACATAAATATGTATATTTCAATAAACATAAGGACAATACGCCTTATGGTGTTTAAATCTATGCAATATCTCGCAGAAGTGTATCTAGTCTCCTCTGATTAAATTACTACTAACAGAGCTCAGCCGTTCTAAGATTTTCCAAGATTAGAGGTAAGGCGATTAGTCCTACGCTTCATGTGCCAGTCCAGTGACAATGAAATATTGTAGTTTCACTGATAACAAAGTTTTATTTTCAAAATAATTTATAATGAAGTGTTACGAAGTGAATGCCGATTCAATTAACAATATTATTTAAAAAAAGTATTTAGCGCTGATGAATCAAACCCAAGACCTCAAGAATGGTAGGCAAATACGCCAACTACTTCACGACGAGGCGGACTTTCTTCCATTACGTGATCTTTTTTCAGGATTTTCGCTCGAAAGCATACATTGAGTCGAAAACGCTCATTCAGTGTTTTGGCTTTATTTCACACACTGTATTTTTCATCCGCCTTGACATCGAAAATATTAACGTAAACATACATTAATTTGCTTTTCATTATTTATTAATTTATCGTTTTATTTATTCTCAAGAATAAATATCACACTAGAGTATTTAAATGTGAACATTTAGTCTCTTCTGGTTAAATTAGTTTCCATCAAACATAGCTTGTCCCTTTAAGAATGAAGATTTTTCAAGATTATACTAGTACGTACGAGTATATTAGTATTTTATACCTCAGTTCGTTAAAGGGGGAGTATTAATGTCCATAATAATAATTCTGTTGTTGCTGACGTCAGCTGATTTTAGCATTATATTTTTAAACCATATTTCTAGATCTAAACATCCTTGAACAAAACTTATAATTGTAATAAGGTAGATTTATTAAAAATTTTAGAAAAGCGTTAACTTTCATGCCTCAGTCAGGTGCTATTTGATATTATGATAAATAAGAATGGTGCCAAGACGCAGCCTTGCCATACTCCAGTAAAAACCCTTAATCAAATTGACAAAGAGCTGTCAATTCTCACATGACAATTGTTGCCCACCTGGACCGCCTTTATAATAGCAATAATGCCGTGCGCATCGGGAATTTTCCAGGTAGATGCAAAATATCCAACGCTCGTAGTCAATGACGCAACTGAGTTTAATTCATGGCTCTGTTTGAGAATTTTTTTAATATTGTGAATATCCTAAAACACAGTCGATGGCGGTCTTTCGGTTTTGTTCGATGAAATTAAAGGATACAGGATTGACGTGGGAGGAAGCAATAGTGCTGGCTTGCAATAGGGTCTCCTGGAAGAATCTGCCGATTTCCAGATAGTTCACTAAGGAGCCGATGTAGAAAAAAAATATCATCTCAAATACGCAAAATACAGATTGCTGCTTTCAAGTTTATAATACTCATATGTACATCGTGTATTTATCTCAAAAAGCGAAATGATCATAAATCATGTCACTTATTCGAAAATCTTTTTTAAATCGGGATGTTCTCACTTTATTTCAAAAGCGTAAAGATTTTTTTTATTTTTTTTCAATATTGTTTTACATTTTGTACATGTATAATAATAGTGACAATAAACTGATCTATCTTTTTTAGAATCAAATGTGATGATCATTCATTTAATCTCATATATCATGTGGACACGGACGTCGTGTTTGGCTATAACGCTCTTAGACCACCGATACCACTTAAAGCACAGGCCGAATGCACATAAAGTTTACCCTGTGTCCGGCCCATTTTTGTGAAATTTTATGCTTTGTGAAGGGTTTCTTAAAAGTGTCATAATTATGAAAATACTGTTCTCAATTCTCAACTCACTTTTTGACGCGCCTGAACTAATTAGCTCCATAAAATCAAATATCTCAACTAGAAACCTAAGACAAAACTAAATTTTTCATATCGATAACCATAGAATTAACCATGGTTTTTATTTTCCGATGCCCAGTATTCTTCAGTCTGCCAACAAACATACCAGTCTTGATTTCTTTGATGAAGTAACGAACGAACAAGTTGTCTCCTTTCAAACGATCACTGAATCAAATTCAATTATAAACATCTCTCCCGCTTCCACTCCCACAAAGTCTACTATAAACCATTGAGTCTTTCTACTTTTTTTAATAATAATTTTCTTTGTATGTGTCCATAAAAATGCTCATTGAGCGTATATATAAATAAATAAAACAAAATAAATATACAGGTTCTCACTTCTTTTTTTGTGCTTTGTATCCGGGAGCTGTGTAAACACGTGATTATGATAACCACGTGTTGTGTCCCGGTCCCGGGTTTTCACATTGTTTACCAGCAGCAAAAAAGTACTAATAATAGTAACTAGATGTTAATATAATGCACTTTTTTAGACATCTGGTGAATCACGCGAAAACACGGGATCGGGACACAACGCGTGGATATATAACCACGTGTTTACACGGCTCCGGGGTATTTAAAATAGCTTGAAACCCTTAGACTAATCCATAAACTTACACTTGATATCAATAATGACGAAATATCACTAATAAAAGTAACGGATTTACTTAATCACGTCACGAGAACGTCACATCATTATAATTAACAGAAAAAAAGGACAATCTGGACTGCTAACTACGGTCTGAAAATATACATTAACCTACCAGACAGAGTAAAGTTAACAACCATATACAGATTCAAGACTTAAGTGAGAAAAATTTGAAAGCCTTCCAGAAATCACGTGAACCTATTTACAACGTTTTTTTATTTAAAGCTTTACGTCCTCCGATGGATTGAAAAATTTTAAGTACTGAAGATCATGAAGTTAAGAAAACTCGATTACTTTGAGCATGTAATGAGAGGCTAAACACATGAACTTTTTTAAGTCATTCTTCAGGAAATTATTAAAGGACAATGCAGTGCTGGTAGAAGGCGGCCTCCGTGGTGTAGTGGTCAAGACGCTTGACTCACACACGGGAGGTTCCGGGTTCAATTCCTGGTGAGAACACAAAAATCAAAATGTGATTTTTCTCAAGCCTGGGTGCTCTGTGATGTAATTCACCACTGTAATTAGGCCTCCTGGCCTGTTGTGGTGCAAAAAAAATGTAAAAAAATGTAATATGAGGTGACAAAACTCAAAACTCTTGGCGAAAGAACTTGCGGCGAAGGAAACGCCACAAACTCTCGTGATTTTATAAGTGTGCTTCTGTTAAAATTGTTTAAAAATGTGTTTATTTGTAATGATCAAGTACCGAAATTTAACAATTTATTAGATGACATAATTCAATTAAAGCATTGTTTTATACACGTTACTATATTCAACGCTTTGTTCTAACCAAAATATATTCAAACGCCACAAACTCTCGTGATTTTATAACTGTGCCTCTGTTAAAACTGTTTAAAAGGGTGTTTTTTTGTGAAGATCAAGTGCCGAAATTTAACTATTTTTTATAAAACAATTTCTGTATAATGTAGTGCTACCTATCTATGTTCATTTAAAAATACAAATGATACGTTTTTTCTTGTATCACGTAAAATTACTCGAATATCAAAAGTAATTACACACAAGTTTGTCTGACATCTTAATCAAAGTAAAATAATAATAATCAGAAATTTTAAGCGGGAAATATGCGTATAGTAATAACACACAGATGCGTTTCTACTATCATCTCCCAGGGAACAGCCAAATGTGAACCAAGTGTTTTTACAGTTATTTACTAGGAAAAATACAATAGATCCTGTTTACTGCATACCAAAATAAAGCAGGGACGAGTTTGAGTTTGAGTATCGTCTATTGTCTTGTTTTTTATATTTCACTTTTTGTGCTGTTACATGTTCACTTAATTGCCATACTTACTAGTTCTTTACTCAATGTAATATTATTGCGTTTTTTAAAATTATTTTTTATTAATAACTTTTTAAAATCATTTTTATGTTGTTGAAATTCCATTTTTCGATGCGTTTTGAAGTTGCAAGCCTTTTTGGGATGTTAACTATCATATTATTTTTATCATATTATGTAAATGTTATCAATTATCAAATATCTAAATTTAGTAAATGGGGTCTAGAATTTCAACCGTCCATGCGCTCAGTAGCTGCAAGACTTGTTGTTATCTAACTTTCAATTTTATGAATTTGCTTTTTATTTCGTTTTTGAAATACCACTTAAACTCTTAACTTCATTGTCAAATATTAAAAAAAAAAAAAAAATGTAAATAGGGGCTAGATTTCTTATTGTTCATGCGCTCTTTAGCTGCAAGACGTTCTGTTATCTAGCTCATAGATATCATAATTGTAATAAATCATAATTGGAAACGAGGAACTAGAATCCCAACCGTCCATGCGCTCTGTAGCAGCAAGACGTGTTGGGTTATTTATTTATTGTACAGCGCCCTTGAGATGATTTTCACAAAAATGGCGCTTTATAAATTACCCAAACATTATTTTTATTATTATTAAGCAAAATATTCCCAATACACATAATATCAGACAATAAAATCAAAAATAGTATAAAAACATAATAATAAAAACTTAAAACACAGCATCAGATGGCGATCGATTTAAATTTGAAATAATTTTCAAGCGGCCGCTTTTAATCACAGAAGCACATTCAAAATATGCAAGAGAAATACCTGAATTTTAACTAAGCATTGAACGTGGAGTAAAGTTTCAGCGCCACCTATTCGTTGAATATGATCTTATTTTACGTCTAAAATAACGTAATGATAACACGTATGTCGGTAGAGCATACCGAGTACCGAGGTAAATGGAGATTGACAAAAAAGTTAAATATACAAGTACCGTCTCAACATGTACCGATGAAGAGAGCGTTTGTAATTGCGACCCTGGTCCTTCCGCCAGCACACGGGAATAATTCAAACTGTTACTGCTTGGATTTTTGAAAACTTTTTATGGTTTCACTTAATACTTAATAATTTTCTCACAAGTCTTCATAATTCTTATAAGTCTAAAGATTAACAAATCTTACGAAAGCTTATTAATTTATCTTAATGTTATTTTTAAGGTTGTACAAATGAACGTTGATCCACATTTTATTTTTTGTATTTAATTATTTGTGAAGGACTTAATTAACTTAATAAAAATTAAAGGAAAAATCTTGAATTTTAAACCTTGAAATTTGATTAAGGAAAAAACCCAGAGTTTGTAAGTTAATCAATTTTTAAAGTGCTTAATTTTAATTTTTTTAAAATATCAAGGTTTTTATAATTAACTATTTTTTTCAAGTTAAGCGGCCATTTGCAGCTATAAGATAATTTTTTTTTTTTTTAGTTGAGTGGGGTTAGAACCTCACTTTTATTTGTGAGCGCACGACGCTAGCCACGGGACCATAACCCGATTATTGAATAGGTTTTAATAACAATGTTTGATTATGTCCAAATGCTTGCAGACTGGCTGGATTTCCTCCCTAGTGAGTTGTTCATATTTAAATTTATTTCAACAGAGAGGGAAAAATTTTTGAGAAGGGAATATGGAAGTCTAGGCATTTACAGGGCTTATGACCTGTCATTGGCTGGTTTAAGTGGCCACTTTACACACTGTGTAACATTCACCATTCTGCCCAAGTTTGAACATCCACATTTCCACAAAAGTCAACAGATGGAAGAGTTGAGTTTTCGAGTAGATACTACTATGAAAGAGGAGCAAAAAAAATCGGGCGGTGAATGGGTATTGAAAGGGTTCTGTCGTTACTAGAATGAAGAGGTAGCCCACGCTGTGATAGATGTTGGAAGAGCTCTCTCAGATAAATCTCTCAGAAGTGGGAGAAAGTGATAGAATTTAATTTTTTTATTTTATGCCTGATACTAAGCCAGTGTAGGTGCGAGCAATATTCGGTTATGTGGTCGAATTTTCAAAGACCGAAGACAAATATTCTGCAACCAAAACGCCAAACGCTCTCAAAATGGAACAGAAGTATTGTTGATGCCCGTCAATAGTACGGCTTCTCCTGTATGAGCTTTCACCACCAGATCCTCACACTATAGTCGAAAAACCAGAAAAAACATACCTTTTACAGTTAAAATAAGCCTTGTACAAAATAAGCAAGGCAAAAAATATGCAACTCCTTTATTATTAAAAAAAGATTCTGCGGTCGTTCCAACTTATCAAGCAATTCCGTTCTGTGTGTGAGAAATAGAACCAGAGTTGTCTATTAAGGAACATCAAAGTTTCTGCTCGATTATATTTGTACCGATTTTGTTATTTGTTTGAAAATCAAAGTATGTCCGTCGGTTGCCTGTAGTTGAACATTAAAAAATGTATTTAAACAATTATTAAACAAAAATTCATTGTATTCAATATATTTAAACAAAAATTCATTTTTACTTTATGTATAGACAATTGAATAAAACTCAGTAAGCTTATTGTAATTGAAACCCACATAAAATGGCACTGAATTATTTCAATTAAAAATATACATAAACCCTTGTATTTATTTTTTTATGAGTGAAAAAAAAAGTGCTATAAAACATGCCGTTTGGAGAAAATGGTCATATTTTATCGCTCGCATAAAAATGATACTATGATAAAAAAAGCCTATAAAAAAGTGGAACGAAATGTTATAGAAACATTGGAGAGAAAACAGTTAAAAATATTATATTCCACCCATATCGGTTTATCTAATTTTATTTGACTTTCAAGTGAACTTTTATTTTTTTGGTAACTACGCCGTAAAAACACGAAAAAATCGTAAAAATTGTAAATTATTTGTATAATAAATAAAAGTTAGAAAGTAATTGAATATAAGCCATCCCTGTTATGTAGCAGTTGACGCGTTTGCCCACCACTCCTGAGTTCGATTCCTGGCAAGGTGGATGTAAAATTTTGATTTAAGGGTTTTTCGAACAACAATGTTTTATTTAACAGAAGATCAAACTACGCTGCATTAGTTTTACCAACGCCGTCCCCAATGAACCATTGATTTCGGAAATGGTAACGAATATTATTTCTATGGATGGCAGCAAAGGTGCAAATCTGAGAGTGAAGTGATGTTTTGTAAAAAAATCTAAACCACCTGTTCTCTAAATCATTTAAATAAATCCGTAGCATGTGATGACAAAATAAATTGGTTTAGTTAAAACATTAAAATTCAAAGAAAATCACTTTGCTAAGCACCCTTAAAATATATATTTTTTCAATGCTTTAGCCGTTATCTATAATAATCATCGTAAAAATAATGCCAATAAACATTAAGAAGGTATTTTTTGAGTTTGTATTTTCTCATTTTTATTTTTATTTTTGTATTTATTCATTTTACAGGGTTTAAGGGTCCGTCTTCAAATTTACTTAACAATGTTTTGAGTTTGTCAAACTTTTGTAGACAAGGACTGGATTCAACCCCCTAGGGAGCTGTTTAAATTAACATATAAGAACAGATATGAAGAATTTTTTAGCAATTTAGCATCACAAACGTCAACAGATGAAAGAATCGAAGGAATATGGATGATCAAATATAGGCAGAATAGGGAATGTTACACAATGCGTTGATTGGCCACTTAAACCAGCCAGTGACAGGTCATAAACCCTGTGGATGCCTAGACTTCTATATTCCCTTTTATAAAAAGTTTTTCACCTCTGTTGTAATATGTTCAATTTTATCTACAAAGTAAAATTAAGCTTTCTTGATGAAAAATATAATATGTTTTTTTTGCATTTTTTTTTTCTTAAAACATGCTCAGCTACAGGTTTGGTACATAAATATCGATGTTAGTTTAAACTGTCTCGATATTTACCGATTAAAATAGCGTTTGTAATTGCGGCCCAGGGCCAGACCGCGAAACTTCAGAGGAAGATCCCTCGTGAAAAACTTTGAATAAAATCCAAAATGTTTTTTTTCACCAACAATTTTTTTTATAGAAAACATTAAATTATTATAATTTGAAAATTGTGACAATTCTTTAAAGTTTGAACTAGCATATCTTTTAGAAACCCCTAATTAACCGTCCGCGTTCGCGTCCGATGCCAATTGGTTCGTTAATCGAATACGTTTTTAATATCAATTGAAAAAATATTCGAGTTTAAGGTTTGTAGACAAAAGACTGGATTTCACTTCCTCGGGAGTCACTAAGATTAACAAATCACAACAGAGATGGAGAATATCTGAAAGAAGGGAATAGGGAAATCTAGGCATTTACAGGGCTTAGTTTGTGAAATAATTCAGTCAGATGAATCTCTTAACAACAGTAAAGGTTTCATATCTTTAACTTCACTAAAATCAACAAATGAAAGAAAAAAAGAAAAAAAGAAAAGAAGAAATATGGATGTTCAAACATTGGCAAAATGGTGAATGTTAAAAAATTTGCAAAGTGGCCACTTAAACCAGCCAATGACAGGTCATAAGCCCTGTAAATACCCAGATTTTCATATTCCCTTCTTTAAGTTATCCACCCCTGTTGTAATTTGTTAAAGAAAAACATAAAAGCGATTTTCCGAAGAATTCACTAGGATGTTTTTAAAAGTCTTAATGTGTTATAAAAAATGTTCCTATGATGTTTCGTGGTATGGCTCTGAAAACCCGTGAATAAATGAAACAATAACGGTATTTGAGAGATTATGCAATAATCGTGGAATAACGCAATTCGATATTTGTTCTCCGTTGTAATTAAAATTGAATTCGTCAGTCCATAACTTGGTGCGTCATTATCAAACGCACAAACCACATCTCTCTCTCTAATGGCGATATAGCCCATACTGAGCTTTAACTTCTGCAACCTCCGCTTCCAACTCTGTCTGTCCTCAGCCGCCGTCTTCCAATTTACCACCTGGAGAATCTGCGCTGCATCCTTCCTCACTTTATCCTCCCATCTAAGTCTGGGTCTTCCTAGCAATCTCCTTCCACCCGGGTGTCCGCTCATTGGTGTTTTAAAGACGCATGAATCAGGCATTCGCTGTACGTGTCCGGCCCATCTCAACTTAAGCAACTTCATATGTGCGTAGATGCTCGGAGCCTGATACATATTGTACAGTTCTTCGTTATACTGAATGCGCCACTGATTATTCTCTCTCACTGGTCTGCAGAGTCTTAGGGATACTTTTCATTCAAAAGTGTCCAGCATTCCAGTCATCTTAACTGCCAGTGTTAGGACCTAAAACCCAGTGGCGTGCGTTCCATATAAGCACATAAGCAGTGCACCTGACTAGAATTTTACTAAAACAATAACAAAAATAATATAAAATTTACGATTTAATATTTGTAAAATTTGAAAAATGCGCCTTATGTATTTCGGTTAAGTCGTATTTCGTTCCAATCAGCGCGCCGCTAACGGCAGAGTCACGAACTAAATATGCCAATTTTTTACGTATTAGTGTTGTATACATGATCAATGCGTGTGTGTGTGGGTTATTTTTGAGTTGTAATTACGCATGTATGGGTTAGTTTTTAGGCAGTGCGTATTTTAAAAATTGTTTTAGAACAAAAAAAACGAACACGTTACTGACATCTAGCGTTTTTTTCAATTATTATTTTACAAAAGACAGTCAAATATTAAATGTCAGATAAATAACCTTAAATTTATTTCTTTTTTACATTCGAGAATAGAGTGTTTATTTGGTTAATGAAAAAAATGAAATGGAGTTTTGTGAATCTTGTGATAATGACTTAAATGTGTGTTAAATCAATGCATATATTTTGGATTTAAAACGTTCTGGCAGTTTTTACGACGATGTTACAAAAGCATAATATTTAACAAAAGAAAAGCGCTAAGAAATTTTGACATACAAATATGTTAAAAAACGGACTTTATTATTTTAAAATTGTAAACAAAGTTATCAGCTACTTCAAGTATTCAATACTTGGCTTGTAATATTTAATATAAATTTAGCATTTATTAAGATATTCGATGTGGCTTAGGTAATTTCAACAATAACTACAAATCAACAACATAGTGATTCTTACTAATGTGACGAGTAAAGGAAACTGTTTTGTAAGATATATTACTTAAATAAAACGTACTTTTTTTTCTACTGCCTACCCTAGTTTAAAACTGTGCACGCGACTGCTCACACCCATATGCCAAATACAGTACGCATAATTGTTTTGTACTTGGTAATTTTGGTTTTTCTGTACCACATCACAAGGCAACAAAAATGTCTTGAAAAAAAGTTCATCTTCCGCATTTAAACATTTACAGTTGAAAAACTCCATTTTAAACTGTTACGTTAAACTTATGTAATCGCACGACAAGTGAGACATGCGTTGTATAAGAATAAGGAATAAGTTTGCAAAATCCATGTCGGTACCTAAACGTACTTGTAGTTGAAACAAAGATACAGTGTTTGTGACGTACGTCACGTCTGCGAAACCGTTAGTGGTGTAAAGTTGTACACTTGGGGTGAAAAAGAAAAAAATGTGTTTTTCCACAAATGGCCAGAAGCTCAATCACATATGTTCACCAAGTCGATAATAATTATTTAACCAACTTGACCGATCACAGTGGAAATGGATTAGTTAATTGTGGTCACGTAGTCAAACACCAAGCCTCAAAGTCAACGCGAGGCCAGATTCAGTTCATCCGTCTGTCGGTTATTTTGCACATTGTACGGTTTTCTTTCTAAAATAACTTAACTAGATCCAGATCTGTTGTTGAAGAGTTATACAATAAAATTAGTATATCCTAGTTCAAAATAGCCCCGAAATTGAAACATTTCGGTAAATCAATAATGTTGTTCTGATATTTTCGTATTCCATATTTACTACATTTTTTAAAAAGTTTTTATTCTTCGTCTACAATTACATCAGTGGCTAATTCTTCTTGTAAAGTTCTTTAGTTGCTGTTAAATACTTTTTTATTAAATTTTATTTTGCTTTATTTGTAAATATATATGTTTAGATAATTTATATAGCGCCATTTTTGTGAAATTTCACCTCAAGGGCGCTGTACAATAAATGAATATCCCAGCAAGTCTTGCAGCTACAGAGCGCATGGACGGTTGGGATTCTAGTTCCTCGTCTCCAAATATGATATAAAGGAGCTGGATTACAGCACGTCTTGTAGCTACAGAGCGCACGGACAGTCAGAAATCTAGCCCCCTATTTATATATATTTTTTGAAAATTGACAATGAAGCTTAAAGTCTAAGTGATATTTTAAAAAACGAAATAAAAAACAAATTTATCAAAATAGAAGTTTGAAAACAACAAGTCTTGCAGCTACTGAGTCCGTTTATGTCATTTTAACTTCTTGTTTCCAATCTTAGTTGCAAATAACACATTTTAGTTTTTAAATAGTCTTCATACATAAAATTTTTCATAGTCCTAGCGCTCCTATATACCTGCGTGAAAAATTTTAACGCTTATCATTTCATGATTTACCTCTTCGTTCTAATTCTCAAGGCACTCTCTTAATACCCATCCACAATTCCTCTTTCTTCTCTAACTCATATAGTGTCCATGCGGCTCGACTGTAGAATCATCTCTCATCCACCATCAAAGATGTTACTGCATTATCTCTGTTTAAATCACGTCTGAAGAAACATCTTCTTCCTCTTCCTTAATCTCTCCTCCTTTCCTTTTTCCTCTTTCCTCTTTTTTCCTTTTTTCCCATTGACTAATAGTTTTGATTTAAGGTAATTTATAAACAAATACGTTTATTTCTGTATTTATATATTTTTAGCTTTTTAATATTTTCTTTCTATTAAATATGTTCTGTAACTGGAATTATAAACATTAAACTTTTATTTTATTGGTTGGTTGGAAGAAATCGCCATTTGGCAATAAGCCCGTCAATGTGCAAATAACATTATGTACAAAAAGTCAAATAAATAATAAATAAAAAAAAATAATAAAAACATATAATTAGCGTTTTCTTCGATTTACAAAAAGCTGATAAATTTTATTTTCTTATTCACACACCACTTTACCTTAAATAAATCGCTATAACATTTTTGTTAGAACTGTCAGACAGTCGCTAGGCAGACACCAACTTATACTTCCACAGAAAATAATAATAAAACACGTTTTTTGTAGAAACAAAACCTCACAAACATCATCTACACGTGTTTGTTTCAAGCTCCAAAAAACAAACCTTGTAAAATTATTTCTGTTTTTTGGTAGCAAGCATAAATATACTTTTTAGGTTAAAAAAGTTTATTTGTTTGACATACTTACTATATCAGTGAAAATATGCGTAAGTTTGACATGTAACCCTTTTAGGCATACAGTGTGATAAGTATCACCGGATTCATCTCGACGAGATCTAAAATTTTACAACGTATTTTATCTTTTCCTTTAAGAGGGGTGTAAAATATTACCTTGTTCATTTAAAACATGTTTTTTTTTCTATTTCTGAAAATGGCACTGAAATGTCACTTAAAAACAAGCATAACGTAATGACAGACGTAACAGACCATCTTTAGAAATAGAGTAATGGTTGACAATGAGGAATTCCAGCCAAACCCGGAATTAAATTTTTAAAATGTTTTCGTGTACACGTGAATATTTAAAAATTTGGAGTAGGATGAAATATCTAAAAAACGCACGCAAAAATAAATAAAAATGTTGAAAATAGAATTCATTTTTAAATCGTAAATAATGACGTCACTCCTTGTATCTACGTGTAATATTTCCGGTTTCCGTTTAAAGCCCCCGCAGCGTTTTGACCATAGAAAAAAATAGTATAATATTTTGTAGACAGTAGGTAGATGCCGTAGCCATGTGACCAACTGGCTGCTTGATAATTTCTGGAAACGCACGTGTGTAGTTACTGGGGGATTATGCTTATTGTTCCAACGACTTGGTGTCCATTTTGGTCAGTATTATTTTGTTTTATGAGACGCAACATTCCTGTTCAATTAACTTTTTTACATGAATACTACACAAACGCTTGTATGAGCGGTTTGATTTATCATTTTGTATGTTATTAGAAGGCAGAAATTTGAAATATTATGTATTTATCAATAAATGTTGGTTCACTTTTAGTAGCACTGTTGTAATTTATTAATTATGGGTGTAGTGTTCCAAATAGCAAAATTTAGGTACTTACGCGTCAAAAGCTGATGCACTTTTAAACGTTTTTAATGTATTTACATAAAATTATCTCTGTCATTGGCTTTATTGTGGCTAATAAGAGGTTTCATTGAATAGAAAAAGCAATTGGCTTCATCATTTCTATGAGGAAAACGCATTTATCATCCCTTATTATCACTTTATATTTGTAAATATTCTTAGCACCCGTACACTAGGGTGAACCGATAATTGGGTCTAAAAGGGGTCTAAAAATATGCCTTTTGGATTACTTAGAATGCAAAAAATATTTTTTTAAATATTCGATACTACTTTTGGCCCTCGACCAGAGCTTGAAGTTTTCGGAAAAGTCGATTTTTTGCTCTAAGCCAGCTGTCATTTCGAATTTGCGTAAGTAAATCAGTCCAACTAAAGTTTATAATGTGCATTAAATCTCATTCAATAAGCATCTAAGGGCGTGAGTTGCACTTCGTTTCGTAATAAATGGGTAGCATTGTTTTAATGGGCCATTGTTTTCGTCAATATTAGTCAGGCGCTCGACGGAATCAGTTTCGCGGAGTGTAAACTTTTTGCATTTCGGTAGTTTTAAAGCGTGTTCGAATAATGTAATTAAGTTATTTATTTACTGACAAAAAATAATTTTATCAATATAGATAATTAACAAAATGTTCAGACAGTGAAACTATAAACTATAAACTTCAAACCTCGGTTGAGGGCCAAAAGTAGTATGGAATATTTTTTTAAATAATTTTTACGTTCAATGTGATTTAAAATGCAACTTTTTAGACCCCTTTCACTTTGATGTCTAAAAAAATAAAAAACCTCATACATCATCAGCCCACTCTACCGTACACCTACCCCTTTAATAATATTTAAAACTCACATCAAAAACCGAAAAATAGTCAACCCAATATCGCACACGCCGAGACTAACGTCACAACTTATAAAAACCTAATATTATACTTTTTTTTACAGGAGTAACTTGATCAGCCTTTATTTTAAAGGCTTGTCATAGGGCGGAGAAAAAAATGTGGGGGACGTGAAGAAAATTATAAATTATACACAGCAACACCCAGACCAATGAGGAACTTCAGCCCTACGGGAAATTGGATTCAAAAAATGTTTTCTCACGCGCGGTAAAAATTAGAGCATTAAATTGTTTTGAAAAGTTTCTTGAAAATGTACGAAAAAAAAACGCACTACTTTGAACGACGTCACTAGTTCATATGAACCAACCAACGATATGAGATCTGTGAAGGATATCCGGTTTGCTGACTTTAAACGAACAAATCGGAAGAACTGACAGAGAAGAACCTCTGACGTCACAGGTGGAGTTATTTCAGAAATACAAAACTTTACAGAATCATAGCGCTGATAAAAATTAAAAATATTTTTTTTCGGCCCGCTTAGTCTATTAACAAATATATTTTTTTTAAAAGATACTGAATTTCCTCATTATTGAGATAAAATTTTCTTGCATTTCTTTCTTGCAACTGGCGGGAATCGAACCCGTGACGCCAGTTTCACAGTTAGCCGTCTGACCAACTGCGCCACGGCGACTTTAACGATTTTTTTTTCAAAGATTATTTTAGGAAAATATTTTTTTTTAGAAATGATAGTAGTATAGTAAAATAATGTGTCATTTTCAAAAAAATGAACAACTTGAAATAACATGTGTTTTTTTTTAGTTATGCTATAAAGTTTGGTTATTTGAGTTGTGACGTTATTCTCGCCGGTGTGCGATATTTGTTAAAGACGTCTTGAAATCAGTCAATTTAATACTAATAGAAACTTTTGTACTTTAGAACTTAAGAAGTCTCTAAGTCTCTCGAAGAAGGTTTTTATCATTGATACTTCCCTGATTTTACTCCAAAATATAAAACAAATTAAGTCTTAATTATTCAAAACTCTCAATTTTAATTCTCAAGCACCTCTACTTCGACAAAGTAAAATTTTAATTATGTCGTTCTACGAATCGAATTTAGACGAGCGCTCAATCATAAAGCCTATTCTTTTCCAAGTTAATTCATGCGCCTGACCTTAAATTTTAAATGGATAAATTTTTACCTTGGCCAAAAGCAGCAGATGTTAACATAAGGTGTGTCCACTGTTTTCTCGGTGTATTTTTAAGAGACAGAATAAGAAATTAAGAAATAAGCCACCGAACTAAAGTCGTGGATATCATGGATCATGCAGCAAAGTTGAAATGGCAGTGAGCTGGCAAAATGGTGGCATGTGGACACCTTAGGCAAACAAAAGAATTGTTGAAAGGCCACAGAAAAGATGGGTTTGCCTCTATAGCTGGTAAAACGTGGACGATGAAAGCGGGTGATATGAAGGAATTGAGACGTTTGGAAGAGGCCTTTATTTAGCAGTGGAGATAATGCTTAAGAAGAAGAAGAAGAAAATGTATTTATTCATACAAATATACATATTACAAAAAGTATTAACGTATTCCTAACCCTATGCGGCCACGGGCCCTGTGTTGACTCAGGATACGACTTAATGGAAAGTCGAAGCATGTGTATTATTAACTCTTGTGTGGCTGTGATGTCGCACTAGTCGACATAGGGCACAAGACTTAATGTATCTCTCTTATTTTTTAAAATGTTGAATTCGTATTTTTCGTAATCTTCAATTGGACATTTTCACACCCGATTTAGGAAGTCAAATTTGTATAACTATGCTAAATGTTAGTACAAAAAATATTTATCCTTGCTACGCGAAGTATGAAGGTCCGCTAATTCAGCAACCTATCTATACAGATACCTTATACACGAAAGAGCACGAAGATAGAGTCCATAACAAGGAAGACAGAGACGCTGTTCTGCAGCGGGTGTTGTCTAAAGTGGTTTCAGTCTTCAGTCGGTTGACAGTGATTGGGGACGCACGCGCCTAACATGAGCGGCGTATTTGTGATTTTTAATTTATTTTGCTATAACAGGGCCTTATTATATGTTTATTCACATAAATAATGGAAAAGGAATTATTAAACAGTATGTCGTCATGTTATTATGTTTTTTCAAATGTCTGAACTTTAGAACATTCCGTATTTTACTAGCGGTAACACGATGTTACATCACCGCCCGCAAAGGGATTATTTACCACAGTCTTTTAAGAGTTAAAGAAAACTAAAAGTAAGAGTATGTGTGTCAAATTTCAAGATTCAAAAAAAAAAAAACAAATGTACATTACGCTCAGAAGTATATAAATCTATGCGATGTCTTGCAGCAGTGTGCCGCAATGGTAACCTCCCTTAGACAAAATCCAAACTTGTACGTAATATAATGTTATTATTTACTCTCGATCGTCTATGACAGAATATTCAGACAAATAAACAAATAACAAACAAACCATCATGCCGTTTCCCCGTAGGGGTAGGCAGAGAGGATAGAACGCCATATCACTCTATTTTCAATAGCATTCAACCTACTTTCATCATCATTTTTCGAATTCCATACTTCGCTCCCATACATTAGAGTTGGCACTAGAACTCCGTTGTGAACTGCTAGTTTAGCCTCCTGCGATAAACATTTGTTTGCCAAAGTAGATTTCAGTGCACAGTTCACCCTGTTCCCGGCACTCACCCTCCTTTCAATATCTATCCCGGTCTTTCCATCCCTAGTAAACATATTTCCCAGGTACACAAATTCTTTTACCTGTTTCAGACTATCTCCGTTTACACTGATCTCGCATTAAGTTATACTTTCACCCCTTTCATCTGCATACAGAAGACAGTTAACAGCTTTACCACTCATTTTTGCTCCCATTCTTAAATTTTTCAGTTCATTCATACAGTTATCAATGTAAATGTTGAACAACCATGGTAATATTACACATCCCTGTTTGACTTCTCAAGGTATGTTAAACCACGATGTGAATGACCCTTTCACCTTCACACATGCTGTGCTGTCCTTATACGGTGACGCAATAGCCCTTGTTAGGTAACCGGAATATTCAGAATGGTTGGTATATTTTATGCATTATCAAAGAATGAGAAAAATTGGCAAGTTATGTTATGGTTGTGCTCAAATATTTATTAAAAAATATTTTAATAAATTTTAATTGATAAAAAGAAGCAGACAAGATAATGTACTATTTTATATGGTAAAAGTAAGTTATTTCCGCATGAAATAATAAAAAACGTAATGATTTTCTAATTATTAATGTTTCCAAATGATCAACATTCGGTTCGTTGGACGAAGTTACTCAAACGTAAATATTATGTATACCTTTGTTGTTTGTTTCCTCGAGCAGACAAGGGATCGTTTGTCTTAAGAAATTGAAGGGATCTGTGCATGTCATAAAGTAGTTCCGGGTTAGTCTGGCAGCGTGGGAGAAGGGGTGAGTATTGTAAAACAAAGGGTGGATTAGACGATATCTCTCTCAAGGCAAGTAGTAAATATGACTTAAGTTCTGGGTGTATCTAAATTTTATGCGCAAATGTTGGGTTTGATTTTTTTTTTTTTTTTTTTTTGAGTTGCTTTATTATTTACCTTGCTTAAAATATACAAGGTTTACATTTCAAAAAGTGGATTTTTCTGCAATTAAATATCTTAAAATTTATCTAAACTATTGGGATCAGGAGGGATATATTAATGTGGGCTAATCAGGAACGTCTCAGCATTTGCTCACGTGGAGAGCAAACCACTTAAAACTCTTCAGGAGAAGCCGGCCTGTTGGCAGTAGTCAACAGGCCTTCCGTTCCACTAGAGGAGTGTTCGGCATTTTGTTTCCTATTTTGGTTTATTTTACCAATTTCCTGCGCTTTATTTATCATGTATGATACTACCTCTCGTGTGAGTTCTTTATTACCTATCACCGATGGGATGTCGCATAGATCTTCACCCAGGCCTTTGCATCGCGCCTCCAGCTGTTGTCTTTGAAAGCTGAAAAAGGGGCAATGCATCAACAGATGAGGGACATCTTGAGAAATTTCACCGTCGCATGGGCAGCTGTCGATCTCTGAGAGCTTGAAGCGATGCATGAAGCCACCATGACCCGTAAGCATCTGGGTGAGCTAGTAGCCAGCATTTTGGATTTTTCTGAAATCATAGGCATGAAAAATTGTAAGGAAAAACATTTTAGTTACACTTCCGGTTGTCCCACTTTTTTTATTTTTACTGCCGATCAGATGCATAATGGGTTTTCCGGGTGGTTGCTCCACTTTTACTAAGTTTCTTGTTTACTGTACATTTCCTAGATTAGGGCATTCAATTTATTAACTTTTTTCTTAGCCTTAGGGCTTGTCTGGTAAAACGCACAAAAAATTAGAAAATCATTCGATTTTACCATTTTAAAAATTGCGCAATAAAAAAAATTTCAAATTAAATTTGATAAAAATAATGTTGTTAAAAGGTGTTTCTATTAAAAAATTTGCTTTAAAGTTTTATATCATTACTTTTTGACCGGCAGATTACGCCATTTCAAACTTAGACTCAACTTTGGGGCCACGATTCTCATATAAATACTAAGTATTAAACTAAAATGAAAAAAAAATATTTAAAGATAATAGATTGAAAATGAAGATAGCGTAAGCAAATTAGTGTTTTGATAAGAAAAACAAGCATTTTAAGTCACTTAATTTTTGTGACATTTTTCTTTATTTTTACGTAAAATAATGCCTTTACGTAAATAAGTTTTGAAACTACCGAAATGCAAAAAGTTTACGCTCTGCGGAACTGATTTCGTTGAGCGCCTGACTAATATTGACGAAAACAATGGCTCATTAAAACAATGCTACCCATTTAGTACAAACAAAATGCAACTCACGCTCTTAAATGCTTATTTAATAAGATTTAATGAACATTATAAAATTTTATTGGACTGATTTTCTTACTTAAATACGAAATAACGACCGGTTTAGCGCAAAGAATTCACTTTTTTGTAAAATTTAAGCCCTGGTTGAGGGCCAAAAGTAGTATCGAATATTTTTTTAAATATTTTTTGCATTCCGAGTAATCCAAAAGGCAACTTTTTAGACCCCTTTTATTTTAAAATTCGGAAAAAAAAAATATCGAACCACCCTACTGTGTACGCCCAAAAATTATACAATAAAGGTTGTGAAATAAAATCAAATTCCTGAACGAGTGATTTTGATTCGATATCTTTTTTTCAAATGGAGGTGGCTTTTGTCCTTGTTTACTATGGTACAAGGCTTATATTTACTCGTAATGATGTGTTCTTTCTAACACCTCTCATTTTAGTGTAAGGATCTGGCGAGATAATTGACAAGGGTCTTGTTAAGTTACTTCTCCGTATTTGTTTTATGAAGAGGGAACCTCTAAAAACTCACACGGTAGAAGTCTGGCTATTGACAGACATCAACAGATTTTCTTTTTTGCTTACACAACGTTTTATATGCTGTGTTTTTTTATTTTTTATTTCAACAATATATATTCAATCGCAGAGATTGTCTCTTAGAAGTTAAAAGAATTATTGTTGCAGAGGTTTTTCTGCTAGAACAATTATTTTTATTGCATCTACTGCTTTGAATATATTTGAAATAAAACACCTGTATATATTATATAGTATTATATACGCCACGCACGAATTCAATATATAAAAACAACTAATTTGCTCCTTGTTTTAAAAAACGTTGTCAACATTTTAAGACTAGTTGAGATGCAGATCTATAGGAATTTCAGTAACTTGAATTGATTCACATTATTAAGTAGACACCATTCATCTGTATCTGGTTAGTGTTCCTTACTTCAGATATAATGTAAACATCAAATTCGTTTTATCTTCTGCATGGCAATTTTCGTTTTTGAGCCCGATCCCGTAATGATCTCTAGAGCATCTTTGGTAATCTCTTCAAGGTCTGTTGGTGTATCAGCTACTACTGTTAATATAAAATCATTCGCAAATAGTCTTTATTCAACTCCACGACCAGATTCTTCTAAAATACATCATGTACTTTGTAATTCCAGAAACTCAGTTCAGACAAGTTTCCTTGAATGCGACATTCAGTTGTTATCTTTTCCAATGCAGCATCGCAGTATGATAATTTAACTTACCTGTTGACGATTAACTCTTGGTATTTATAATCAAAATTCAAAAGAATTGTTTATTGATTTTTCGACATTTTATGTTATTTTATTTTATTTTATTTGGGAAATCAACAGTTCTACATACATATTTATAGTAAACAAACAGATATAGTGTATAAACTCAGAACTAATAACAGATTTCCACAAAGTATCCAAAGTTAGTAAAGAAAATATATTACATATCAAATAAATACATATAAGTTTATACATATATAAATGTTATTTTCATGTACTCGTAAATATTTTTCAATAATCAAAGAATTTATATTATAAATAGCCATCAAGCGTTATCAAAGCCCCTCTTATATAAAAAAAATAGATACAGTTATCTCTTTGTCTTACAGGGCAGATTGTATCCTTTTAAATAAAGCATTTGTTTGTTTATTTTTATTTGGTAAAAAACAAAAAAACAGTTTTTACATATATTGTATACAGAAAATAAGAATATATGCAGACAAAAATTGTGAAAAAAGTCCAAATAATTTTCCACAGTAGTGTGAGCTAATGATTATGTACATTATTGGTATCAAAATAAAAGCAATTTAACAATAAAGAAATGTAAGGCACTTAGAAGTTGCAAATAAAATAAAAATACATATATTTATGTACAGTAATAAAAATAAAATAAATAGGAACAAGATAAATTTAAATTTAAAGAATAAGGAAATAAAAAAAGTTATATAAAAATGATTTAAGAGGTACAAAATGTAATAATGAACATACGAGTACATACATAATAACTGACATTGTATAACTACTGTCTATAAATACTGTCTATAAGGAATCTTCTATATTTCATATAGGAGAGATGAAACATGTCTGCGTGACCGGAGAGAACAGTTTTATAATAATGACATGCTCTAATGAAAAAGTAGTTATCCCTTGAGTTAGCTCTAGGTACTGACAAATTAAATGTAGTATAGAGTCAAGTTCTACAGGATATAAGATATTCTAAAGAGCTTGTAAGTAAAGGGCAGACTACGACGTTGTTTTCTAGTTTAAACAGGAATATTTGATGTGCAATCACTCTATACTCTAGAACATTATTTTGGTACGTGTATTTGTACACACATCTGGATTTCTCCCAAGGGGGAGTAGGTTTATATATATATATATATATATATTTTTTCTTAAAGTAAAAATAAATTGCAGAGTCATCTGCAGGCGATTACTAGTACTTAATTTAACTCGGAAGAGTCTTAACTACATAAAAAATAAAGTAATCTGCTAATTAAAATACTTAACTTCAATATCAATACATAGATGGCGCTCCAACTCGCTTGTGAATGGTTTCTCGTTTAGTAAGATAAATACAAAAATCAAAAATGTTATCTGTGTGGATTTTTGCTAATAAGCGGAATGGGGAATGTTGTAGTATCTACTTAAAGTGGCCACTTAACCCAGCCAATGACAGGTCATAAGCCCTGTAAACGCTCGAATATCCATAATCCTGAATTTGAAAAAAAAAAATTCTACCTCATCTCTGTAGGGATATAAATCAAAAATCTATACTCTAGAGTTTGAATTGAATTTGGTGTACAGTGAAATTTATATTGTATTAAATCTATGAATTTCTTTTGTATACTTTCTATGTTGTTTATATATATTGTATATTGAGGATTTCATATAATTGAAGCATATTCTAACTGACTTCTCACATATGTGTTTAGAGCATATTCTTATCTTATATATAGAGCATATTCTATCAAAAATTGACAATGTCCATACTAAAATAATCCTTTTCACAAGTCATCCGCATTTGTGAGCACAGCAACTGAAGAGGATCATCCTACAATTCCCCTCAACCGCAGCTCATGTCATAACCTTCCAGTAAACTCCATCTCTGTTGATTTGTGTTGCATCTTGTCACCCCTACACTCAGTCTATTTAGAGCTTTCCACATATAACTGTCCGCGGTATTTGTGTTTTTGGTGGCTTTATCCAAAGCCTATCGCGTTCCCCTTTCAACAGATCCTCTCTTAGTTTTTTTGAAGTGGTCTCTAAACCAGGTGTTAATTTGAAGACGCTCTTTTTTTATTCCAGTCACGGAAGAGTCATCCGAAGGTCATTAAAGGGGTATCAAGGGCCAAGATTCGGTTTGTGCCCCTCGATGTTCACTTATACATTTCTACTGATGTTGGATCGAGCGTTTTCTATTACAGGATACAATTTTAATATGGGTGTCATGTCATTTACAGCAATATTAATTTGTTTGGCATGAACAAATAGAATTTACAAAAAGGCTGTATTGTGGGGGAGATATTTTATGTTTTGTTTACGCTGCTAATACAAGATATTATTTTAGTACTTTTCCCACTTAGTATAAAGGTAAAACCACTTTTATATTATCCTAAGTTTAAATATTGCCATTAACTTGTTTTGGTTTGCGTAAAACCTGAAATATATGGCTCGAAACACTAAACGAGAAATATTGAAGAGATAGTAAATATCATCAAAATCATTTTCCTATCCGCACCCACTAGTGCATAAGTACTTCAACTCCAGGGTATCAAAATCAATACCAATTTCCTTATTTTCCTTTTTTACTATCTTCTTATTTATTTATTCATATATTTATTCTTTATAAACATACTTTAAACCATCGTCTCTTTATTTTAGTATAATGACATGAACACATATTATTGGATGGCAGGCCGTACTATTTTTATATTTACATTTTTTTTATGGTTTGTATTTGTAATAATTAAACCTCTTCATCTGTCAGTATTCGAAATAAATTAAATAAATAAAATATCAATAACATGGTAGGTAAGTTTCATCAGTCATACGCTTCTGATTTTAATCCAGGGACAGGAAAACAATCTGAGTTGCAACATTTTTATAACCAATATTTTACATCCCTCTAGCCAGGAATTTAACCCGGACTTCAATCATGATAAACGAACATGCCAACCACTAAACAAGGGGGCGGACTTATTTCCACTCAATTACTTTTATCAGGAGTTGTACCTGAGAGTAGCCATCGAGTCGAAAACACTCGCCTGGGGTTCTGGTTCCATTTTTTTTTCTCATAAAAACAAAACACAATATATAGTTTAGACAATGCTTTCAATATGTCGGTAAAAAAATATTAATAACAAATGTGGTTTAATTACATTATGAGGAAAACTTTTTTATGACATAATAATATTAATGCTAACTGCTTGTGTACTTGTGTTAGTGTATCAATGTTATTATTTTTCATGTTAGTGAGGGTGAGTATATATATATTATGTGAGGGTGTGTGTAATGTCTATGGGTGTGGATTGTGTATGTATGACCTATCTCCTCTCATCTCTTCATAGTATAGTGTAAATTTTTATACATTTTTTTTTATTTTATTAATCTTTGTTTTTAATTTTGTATAAAATCTTAAGATTCAATATGTCCATGAACATGTAATTTTCTCAAACTGAACATACTGTTTGGGAAGGTAGGAAGATATTGCCTGAAAGCAATATGTCCGCCCTTATATGTATTTAAAATGTATATGTATATAAAGTGTTTAATAAATAAATGTGTAGTGAATTTAAGTGGACTAGTTGAACAATGATTATCAACAATTATCTTCTTTTTTTTCAAACTTAAATGCGGAAATCTATCAACCACTTTATCAATCTATGTCAAATTATTAATAAAATTGTTAAAATTCTAATATGGAACTGTATTCTTTATTATTTCGTTCGTAGAAAAAATAGAACAAAAAAGTTTTATGCGTTATTTTTGTATGATGTGTTAGAAATATTGAAAATTTAAATTTTTAAAAACATTGAATACTAATTAATATTTTGGTTGCCTATTTTGGTTAAATTATTTCTATGACATTGTGTTCTTTCTAGATAGAAGGTCTGATTATTTTCATATCTCTGGTATAGCAAAAATGTCTATATGATTTTTTTGTTGACAAACAATTTATTTACATACATTTATAACAAGGCAAGACACGTGATTTTTAAAAAAAACATTCTATTCGTTATTAAATATTATTAAATATTTGTAAAACATATGGTTTCAAATCGGCTTTTTGGTTTTATATTTTTGTGCAAAACTATGATTAAGGTGTACAGTGGGTTTTGCATGTAAGCTTTATTGGTATCCTTACGAACAGACAGGTACATCTCAAAACTATGTTTATAGCTTTCAAATCGATTGAATCAATCGATTTGAAAGTTTCTTTCATTGGGTTTTTTTTAAATCTCCGGTCTAAACCACAAACAATTCCTGAGCTCAAGACCGAGATCCAACGCGTCATTAGTGAGATAGAGTCACATCTATGTCAAAATGTCATCGAAAATATCATGAAAAGAGCAACGGCCTGTGTTCAGAGCCGCAGAGGCTATTTGCTAAATATTTTATTCCATACGTAATCGGAACGTCTTTAAGTAAAGTTACAATGCAATAAAAATATTATCACTCGCTTAAAAAAACATGCGTTTTTTTTAACAAATTAAATCGTGCACTCTTATTGGGTCACCCTATAGTAGGAAAAAAAGGGAGTAGATAGATAGTTAGAACTTTTCTGGCGGAGACAATTCTTCTACATTGGTAAAATCTATATAATACAATGCCAGAACCAGTGGTGGCTTTCCCTCATGTTTATTGGGTCAATGACCCCCCAAAATTTGCTTAAAGAAAGTATATAATATTATAAAATTAGGTTTTATAATATTAAAAAAAAAAAATCATTCAAATAAAAAAGCCTATTAATCTTCTTTTTTTATAAATGTTATGTCAAATACGCGGGTCGTTTCGATAACATAGTAAAATCCATCTTTCTTTATTTTGAGCAAATCACAAAAAACGGATACAATACTTAACTTTAACTTTTTTTTAAACTACAAATTTTTACTATAATCAGTTAATATTTTATACGTTAGCAATGATGACATAAGCATGATTATGTAAAGAAACAGAGGTGAAATTACACATTTAATTTTATACATTCCAACTTTACAATACTCAAGTAGAGGTTGCCATGTTTGCAATAAACCCGAAAATTTAAAAGTCAAGTTCTTACAAAAAAAGCCGTATTTTTACTGACAATATTATAATTATTGTAAAAAATTGTATTCTGAATAAGTTTCAATAATTATTTAACTTTTTTTTAGATTTTGGATTTTGCCGGGTTTGCAAGTAGTTCCCTCATCTCTAAATTTTCTCATGAGAAAGAAAGAAATGAAACGTCCCGTGCATACATGAACATTGGAACATTTTGCCCAAAATTAATTCGAACGCGGGCATTGCCCTGGTAAAGATAAATATTTAAAATAAGGAAGATAAGAATGAGATTGATAATAATAATATTTATTTATTTATTTGACTTTTTGTACATAATAATATTTGTACATTTGCGGGCTTATTGCAAATGGCAATTTCTTCTAACGAACCAACCAATAAAATAAAATAAAAAAATTATAATTCAAGTTACAGAACATATTCAATAGAAAAAAAATATCAAAAAGCTTAAGATTTATAAAAATAGAAATAAACGCATTTGTTTATAAATTACCTTAAATAAAAACTATTACTCAATGGGAAAAGGGAAAAAAGAAGAAAAAGGAAAAAGGAAAAAGGAAAGGAGAAGAGATTAAGAATGAGAAAGGAAATGTTTCTTCAGACGTGATTTAAACAGAGATACTGTAATAACATCTTTGATGGTGGATGGGAGATGATTCCACAGTCGAGCCGCATGGACACTATATGAGTTAGAGAAGAAAGAGAAATTGTGGACGGGTATAAAGAGAATGCCTTGAGAATAAGAACGAATAGGTTAACCATGAACTGATAAGCGTTGAAATTTTTCACGCAGGTATATAGGAGCGTTAGGACTATGAAGTACATTGAACAGTAGTTAGAGGGAGATAGTATCTCCGCTGTCTAATTTTGAGCTATTTCTGTTGCTTACGATAATCAGAAATGTGGTCATATTTCTTTAGACCAAATATGTACCTTATGCATGTATTCTGAAATCGTTCAAGTTTATCGGGTTGCTCACAGCTTAAATCAGTCATGGAAACATCAGCGTAATCTAGAATAGGTAGTAGTATTGCTTGTACAAGGGTGCATTTAGTATGTATTGGTAAGAATTTTTGCAACCTTCTAAGTGAGTGTAGACTGAAAAGTATTTTGCGGCTTGATTCATTAGTATGAGCTCGCCAGCAGAGATGTTCATCCATTTGTACTCCTATTTTTTTTACGGATTTCCTATATTGAATATTCGTACCATTGACATTAAGAGGATTGAGTGAAGATACGTCTAGGTTACTAAGCAATATTTGACTACCCGCAAACATAATTTGTGTTTTAGATGGGTTTATTAGTAAACCATACTCGTTTGTCCATGTTGACACGCAATTTAGTGTATAAGACATCGATTCTATTGCTTTTCGGGTGTTTTCAGGTCTGCAATGAACATATAGTTTTAAATCATCTGCATAGAGATGATATGAACAATTGAGACAATCTGCTTTCAAATTGATAAACAGGGAAAATAGTAATGGTGATAAAACTCCACCTTGAGGTACTCCAGCGGCAATATCATATTGGCATTGTTCTAGATTTTTAGAGATACGAAGAGAAATTAATTTCCATGAATTTTACTTACCTTTACTTAAAAAGGGTGAAGTTTTAATGGATAGGAATATCATAAGTTTATATTTTCTCGTCCTTTTTTACAAGATTGAAATGAGCTTTGTTAATTAATATTACTATAATATATTGTTTCTAGCACGTGTTCAATTACCTAGTGTTTGTAAGGGTCCTGTTTCGAATGCACTAATATTATATTGACTAGTGAAATTTAAATCTTGTACATTTTTAAAAATTTGTGTGTGTTTTAAAAGTTAAATCTAAAAGTTATTTTTATTTGTAGAATAACGATGACAGTTGAGAGTAAAAGATATTTTTCGACGCTAAAGCGAATTAAGTAAGACCTTTTTAAAAAACTCTATGAGCTAAGATAATGTGCACTTGCTGTGTTAGGTATTTTGTAAATTTGTGTAACATATCAGAAAAATCTTTATAGACATAGATATATTTATGTAGGCGGCCTCCGTGGTGTAGTGGTCAAGACGCTTGACTCACGCACGGAAGGTTGCGGGTACGATTCCCGGTGAGAACACAAAAATTAAAATGTGATTTTTCTCAAGCCTGGGTGCTCTGTGATGTAATTCACCACTGTAATTAGGTGTCCTGGCCTGTTGTGGTGCAAAAAAAATGTAAAAATGTATGTATTTTTAAAAAAAAAAAATTCTATGAAATTTATTGTGAAATACACATATACCTATTTAGTAAAAAAAATTACCCTCATCATTCTTAACCCCTTCAGCCGCCACTGGCCGGAATCATGAAAATGTTGTAAGCGCTCTTAGAGTGATGTCCTAATAGAGTCGCCTTTACGAAGAAAAAGCATTTTATAATTATTAACCACAAAGCAAGCTACAGTTTACAGCAATACAACGGGTCGTAGGTACTTGGGTTGAGAATTGCAAGAGCAAACCAAAACCGTCCATTTCACTTTTGATGTTTAACTAAAAACCAAACCAAACATTTTGAACGTTTTTGTTATTATTTTTTATTATTTATTTAACTTTTTGTAAATAATGTTATTTGTACATTGGTGGGCTTATTGCCAAACGGCAATTTCTTCACACCAACCAATAAAATAATAGTTATATTTTTATAATTCAAGTTACAGAACATATTCAATACAAAATAAAGATTAAAAAGCTAAAGATATATAAAAATAGAATCAAACGTATTTGTTTATAAGTTTTATGAGCTTAAGGGTTTGTCTAGAGAATTTTTTCTCTGAGTAAGAGCCACAAACTTAAAAAATCACTGACTTCTTTCTCCAGTGAAATTGGTGGCGGAGAGCCTTAGGGGTTGATGGTGGCTATTAAACGGCCAAGATATGTTTCTTTTTGAATAGTAATTTTTTAATATTTTCATTAATCTAATTCTAAAGTTCCTCATTATTTTGTACGCTGTTTTTAAACATGTTTTTATAAACTACGTTATTTACCATGTACTTTTTAATGTTTTTAACTGTTTTCTTTTTCTTTTTTCTAATGTTTTTCAATATATTTTTACTGCGTATTTTACTGTGTCTTTAACTACGTTTTTTCAATGTTTTTATGTGTATTTTACTATGTTTTTACTATGTTCACTACCTTTAAAAAAATGTTGTTTTCAATGATTTTTTTTACATATTTATAACTGTTTTTATATTTTGACTATCTTAGAACGGGGTGAATAACCCTAGTTAGACAGTCAAAGCTTTGTATTAATATTATATTTTATAAATGTGATATAATACATAAATAAATTTGAAAAATTAGTAAATAAAAAATCCATAGCTTCGACATGGAGAGTATTCTAGAGAAACAATGGATAACTCAACGGAATAGTGTTACACCAACCCGTTATGTATTTAAACCTTACGTTGGTTTTTAAGTTTCCTATATTATTAAGGTCATTGTTAAAAAATAACATGTAGTTTTAAAATTAATTATTTATTTTAAAAACTAAATTTTTAGGAAGTTGAACCCTAACCACCCTCTCCGTAATATACGTCATTGTATACAACATCAGCTTAATTTCCTGACCCATATAAATTTAGCTTGAGTACCAAAAGTTTTACCCCTTTATCGGTTAAAAAATAAATATTTTCCACAAAAACTCCTGAGTTAATAACCTTAGTACCATCCTGCGAAAATGCGGAAAACCCATTCCGGTGGTCTGGCATTTAACATGATGGTTTGTAACCACGACATTAATACAATAAAAACGTAACGAAGGCATAAAAGCACAGCCTTGTGGTTAAACGCGCCCTTTAAAGTAGGACAGTATTTAATTCTAAACCAAAGTTTTAAAATCGCGGGTGCTTATATTTATTCTAATTCTTAAAGTGGGGGGCAGTGCTATGCTTTGAGCTCCTGACGTCACTGCGACCTGTAAAGATCTATTGTGACTAGGTTGACCCTTTAAAGCCCAGATTTGAATAGAACGGGCTATTAGGAACGGGGCGAACTCTTTAACGTCCTCAGGTTTAACCAGTGGTCCCTTGAGGATAAAGCTTCTTTGATGATGTAAAGTATTAAATGCAGATATTATTTCAATTTTCAATTTTATTTATTTATTCATATATATGTACATTACAAAATGGAATATCTTAAATCACACATATAGAAATAATTCAAATAATAAGGTAAAATTAGGGATACATAAAAAAAAAACACATTAGTATACATAATAGCCAAATAATAATACGTTAAAAAGGTAAGAGAATCTTGTAACGAAAAACTCCCTCAGAGACTTGAAAATGTCAATGTCCAAAGTGATATTGTTCAACATAGAGATAGCCCTTCCAACAGACAAAACCATTGGCAGGTTAGTCCTGTATATTGGAATGTGAAACAGTCTATGCTGACGCTGTCTAAGGTATAATGTGTATGGGTGTTTCCTAATCTGTACTGCATCACCAACATCTAGAAGCTTCGGAAAGGTTTATTCTAGCAAGGTGTTTGTTGAATCTGCAGTGCCCTCGTCGGGCTCCAGTGATAACCCTCACTTAATTTCGGATGCGTTTTTTTAGGACGAAGGCAAACCTTTGCGAGTACCCTTTTATCAGTTCTTTCGCATAGTGCTGATCATGTTATTTTCAATTCGAAGGTGCACTCCATATACATAATGAATATATTGATCCAAGTTATATTTTTTAATAGAGATGGCCGCTTTGATTTTTTAAACGGCGTAACAGTAAAAGTTAACTTTTTATAAATTAAACTATTTCTAAAATAACAGTTTAGAGCAGTGAAGGCAAAACCCGTGGCTATCCCTCACTTCAGAGTTTTGGACGCTGAAGATAGAGATTTTTATACCTAAGTTTTTATAAATATAAAAAATATTTATTTTGCTAACTTAAATAGATATTAACATATTACAACATAGATGAAGAACATTTAAGAGAAGGTAATATAGAAGTCTAGGCATCTACAGGTATCAAGGTAATTTTTTTGTTGTGCTGAAAACAACCAGGCCGCTTTCATACAAAAAAACTGTAATAATCACCTTCTGAAAATAGTGTTCATCACAAAAACGGTATTTCTCAATTTGCAGAAAACACCCATAGCACTAAAAAATCTTACGATATTGATAGATACTTCATGGTCCATGAAGAAGTAAAGAAATTGAAAAAATAACATTTTTAGGCGTTGCCTAGTATGTAGGTAAAATATTTCAATTAGATGAATCTCACCCGCATACATAAAAGTTTCAGCTCTTTAACTTCACAAACATCAACAGATGAAAAAATTTAAGGAATTTAGATGTTCAAATATGAGCAGAATGATGAATGTTACACAGTGTGTAAAGTGGCCACTTAAACAAGCCATTGACGGGTCATAAGCCATGTAGATGCCCATACTTCTATATTACCTTGTCTTAAATGTTCTTCATCTCTGTTGTAATATGTTAATGATATTTCATATTATTTATCCACTTTAATTTATTTAAGAGAACTAGATTTTTGGAGGCATTATTTTCCCATAAGTATCTATCAATATCGTAAGATTTTTTAGTGCTATGGGTGTTTTCTGCAAATTGAGAAATACCGTTTTTGTGATGAACACTATTTTCAGAAGGTGATTATTACAGTTTTTTTGTATGAAAGCGGCCTGGTTGTATTCAGCACAACAAAAAAATTATCTTACTGCACCCAATAACACCAATATCTATTTTTATAAAAATTGTATTTTTACTTTTTGCATAACAACGTTTAATTGCTGATGGAAATGAAGGTTGAGTTTAGAGAATAATAATAAAGAGGTAAATTATGAAATGACAGGTCATAAGCTCTGTAGATGCCTAGACTTCTATATTACCTTCTCTAATATATTCTTTATCTCTGTTATATTTATGTTAATATTAACAGCTCTCCAGGGAGTTGAATCCAGTCCTTGTCTACAAAAATTTGGACAAACTCAAAATATTGTTGAAATAATAAGGGTTGAAATTTTTCACCGGGGTAAATATTACCGTTACGTTAGGACTATGAAGTACAGTGAACAGAAGTGAGTGGATGAAATGTAACATTTCCTCGCTGTCTGAAAATGCTTACGTTAAAAAAAATATTGTATAGTTTATTCAAGTATAACAAATTTACAAACGTTTTACGTATTGAAACGAATGGTAAACAGTTTTCAAAATAAATGTTATATTTTGATTAACATGATAAATGTATGTAAATATACTGTTGATCTCGCAAATAAAGACGCGTTTACGAATGAAACTCTTATATATATCCTCAGTTAGAAGCCAATTAGAGTATGACTCTACTGTATGGTCTCTTTTTTACAAAAAATTCATAAATAATATTGAAGGAGTTCAACGAAAATTTTTGAAATTCATTATTTATTTTATTTTAATTTTATTTTATTTGGGAAATCAACAGTTCTACATACATATTTTTAGTAAACAAACATATATATTGTATAAACTCATACTTAATAACAGATTTCCACATAGTATACAAAGTTAGTAAAGAAAATATTTCATATCAAATAAATACATACAATTTATACATATAAACATGTTATTTTCATGTACTCAATAATCAAAAATTTTTTAAATATTTATTTTAAGAACATTAAGTTACTGTAAATTGGGCGGGATAAGGACAAAAATGCTTGAAGAGAGGATAAGGAGGGGAGGGGAGATGTACATATTTATTATTATAATGTCTACTAAGTTACATAATACATTTTTAGTGTAAATTTTAAGTCTGACAGAGTGATGTTTGTATAATCTATATTTTTAAATATTGTATTGTACATTGAAAAAGTCCTACGAAAAAAAGCATTTTTAATCCTTAGACTGCTAAACAACGATATATCGTTGTTGTTAATCCCTATCATAAAGTTCTAACTAGACTGATGCTGACGTCATAATCCCCAAAAGGGTAAATGAATTCGGGAACTGCTTGTTGCACTTAACCGTCAGTGGTATAAAACATTTTCAAAACATAAAAATTACTTATTCGACGGGTTATTATTCAGTTTCGTACCTATGTATTTCAGCCCTACGGAAAATTTAATACTAAAAACGTTTTCTTACGCGCGGTAAAATTTCGAGCGTTAAATTGTACAGCTAAGTTTCTTGAAAATTAATATAAAATATTATAAAATATTTTAATAAAAACGAACTACTTTGAACGACGTCACTTGTTCATATGAATCAACGTTCAAGCTATATCTGATACTCGCTCGGTAAATCCATTTATTGTAGATATTCAGAGTAAAATCAAGCATCTAAAAATCAGAAAGATGATAATTCAAATATGCTGGATAAGAGGACATGCTGGTATCGTAGGAAATGAGAAAGCGGATGAACTAGCAAGAGCCGCAACTTGTAAAAGAACGACACCTTTTTTCTCCGAGTTTCCTCTTAGTTTTGCTAAACGCGGTATAAAACAAAGTACGCAGCAGCGTTGAGAGGATCATTACCACCCTTTTTCTACAGGTAAAATCACTAAAATATTTTTCCCAACGCTGGCTGATGCAGCAAGTTTCCGTCATCATCACCAAAGTACTTTCGAAACGACCCAATTTTTTACCGGACACGGAGCCATGAAAAGTTACAAGTTTTATAGGTTTAAATGAAGGAAATATGACTATTGTCTATGCGATGATATTTCTTCACAGAGAATCAAACATTTGTCATTTCAGTGCCCATTGTTCAGTTTATAACGACATAATCTTGAAGCAGAATGCAGGAAAGATGGAATATCTTTAGCAGATATCCACACTGTCATTAAAAGTAGTTAACACGCGCCACTGTTCTTGGACTTTGCAATAATGGTGACTGGACCCATAAAGGTAATAAACCAAAATCAGGGATCGAACATCCCACTTCCAAGATAAACAAAAACGATTTTTCTCCAAGTACTTTAGCCTTGTACATGACACGTGAGGCTACTAAATACAGTGGCCCAAATATAAAAGATAAAAATAAAAAAACTACTGCTTCTACCATCACGCCATTTCCCACACATTAGTATAAGAGATAGCATTTCCTCTTCCTCTTCCTCTTCTCTTACTGATATATTAAAGATATTATTAATCATTGCTTAATCTCACTGAACATTCACATTTTTTCTCATTACGTTATTAAGGCGATAATTTATTTGGCCCTAGACATCTTCGACACGACGTTATCTTGGATTTGTTCTTCTTATACCAAGAAATAGGCGGCTACGATCACACTACGCAGGCGGACGATTCTAATTTGACGTTGACATTGACCAGAAAAAAAATTAGTGCCCTTTTACGATATCATAGATTATTTATTATTCATTTGCCCTGCGGGCGCAATTCGACTTGTGCCCGTATTCCATGTTATAAATTTGATCAAAATATTTGTAAGAAAGCACGACTCCAGTCAGGTCTATTTTCTTTGATACTATTTTACTAATACCGACTTAGGCCCAAATGTAAAATAGCGTTTTTATCGTTTTGATGAAGATTTTTTTTACTATTCTTTATTTCACTTGTGTATCTGTAAATGGAGTATCAAATTATAATCATAGTTAAATTTAGAATATTTGAGACAAAATACTGGATTTCACCCCCCGGGAGTCATTATGATTAACTAATTACAACAGGGATGGAGAAAGCCTTAAATAAGGGAAAATGAAATTCTAAGCATTTACAGAGCTTATGACCTGTCATACATTTGGACAAACTCAAACATTGAAACGAAACCAACTGGTCCAAGAAGAAGTTTAAAAATTTAAAAATTTGTTTCAGGCGTTGCTTAGTATGTGAAATAATTCAGTCAGATGAATCTCTTAACAGCAATAAGCAGTTTTAGCTCTTTAATTTCACTGAAATCAACAAATGGAAGAATTTAAGAAATATGGATGATCAAACATGGGCAAAATAGTGAATGTTGCACAATATGTAAAGTGGCCACTTAAACCAGCCAATGACAGGTCATAAGCTCTGTAAATGCCTAGACTTTCATATTCCCTTATTTAAGGTATTCTCCATCCCTGTTGTAAATTTTTAATAATTAAATTTTCCAAAAAACCCGACTTATGCCCCTTTTCCGTGTCAGTCCAGATTTTTACATAAAATAATTAACGGAAAACATACATGTGCATTATCAAGGAGTGAAAAAGGTACGCTTTGTACTAATGTTTTCTTAAAATTGTGTGACGAAAAATATTACACAAAATATGGTCCCGAGTGCACTTTGAAACCGCATATCTAACATACACAAGGCATTACTAAAACAAAACGGTCAGTAATTTTCTCCAGCTGAATGGGAGGGGATGTGACGTTGGCAATTCTTTAAGTGGCGAGCATTTAAAATGTCCCGGATGTCTCACACCCAGCTCCATTGACACCAGGTTGACTCGATGGCTGCTTTTAGGTAATAATCCTCAAAAAGGAAAAACGATCACTTCGTAGTGTCGTGGTTGTACCTTGTCTACCACGCTTGAGGTCCTAGTTCAATTCCTGGGAGAGTTGACATGATATATTTGTTTTCAAAAGAGTTTTAAGACTGAAGTATTTTAATGTCCCTGAACTAGTACAGAAGCGTTAGGTTGTTCACTTTACCTTTCTGTAACAAATCACCAAGATACCCAACATTGGTTTGATTTTATTCAAGAACGCAGTGCCTTATGCGCCATTGGGTGTAGATGAGGATTTCATTATGAGTTTTAGTATGATGCTTTTTAGCCTAGGTGTTTCAAATAAAGAAACATTTACAAAAATTAAGACTTGTATACTCCTATGCCTACTAAAATTTAAAAGTGGCAAGTTTGTTTTTCAATCTATCATAATTTTTGCCAAGATCAAGTTAGGATTATTACTAGAGCTCTAACAGGGCACAGCAGATTAAACAAACGCCTTACTAGAATGAACCTTTTCGGAACTTTTAGATTTAGGTTCTGCAGTGCAGATGAGGAAACGCCTATACACATTCTAGGTAAATGTGATGCTTTACATTATAAAAGGAGCCTCATCCTCGGAGGACCACTGGTTAAACTTGAAGATATTAAGGAGCTCGCTCCCTTTCCAATAGCCCGATACTTTACGAATCTGGACTTGGATGGGAAGATTTAGCAAAATGTAAATTCTTGCGTTCCAGACAGTAGCCAGGCTCTTTATAGACCTGGGCTTAGAGGGCGAGAACTATTCACGGGGAGCCATCACAATAGATCTTCTCAGGTTGCAGTGACGTCAGGAGCTTTAATAGCACTGACCCCTACCTCTAAGAATAAGAATAATCATCATCTTCTAACCTTAAAAGATAGAACTAGATATCCTTAAGAGGATAGAACCCATAACATTGGCATATAAACTTCGCTTCCTCTACATTCATACTACTTCTCATGCAAGCACGCCGATTATTCTTACTTTTGTACATATCCATCTTCAAGTATTTAATAGACTTGATCGTACCATGTCTTTCTCGGTCTTCCTCGTTTTCTGCATCTATCAACATTTGCATCGTAGATCCTTTTAGCCGTTTTTTCGCTGTTCGTTCGCTCTACATGTCCAAACCAATGCGGCACCCCTTTCTTGATTCTGTCGATAATGCATGTCTCAGCCTTACACACTTCACGGATCTCTATATTTGTGCACCTATCATTCATCGTTTTACCACACATTCACCTGAAGAATCGCATTTTGACAGCATTCAACTTACTCTCATCATCATTTTTCCAATTCCATACTTCCTTCCCATACACTAGAGTTGGAACTAGAACTCCGTTCATCCCAAAGATGGAAGGTTCATTTAATATATAATCTCAAACAAATGGCAGTAGCGGCTAAAAGTTTCAAATAAAATATTTTATAATTTAACACAAATATTTGATTAACAAAAACATGCTTTTAAAAAAACGTAATTGCAAAAAAAAGAAACCTTGAAGATTTGAACCCCAACCCTGATCACTAGAAAACACACGACTCATCCACGCGGCTATTTCACTGGTAACGCAACGGGTTTTACCCACTCAAGCTCGAGTATAATCTTATAGTATTGATTTCGGCCGCTAGGAGAGCACTGGCTTGCTGTATAAATTGTAGTTTTAAACTAAATATTATGCAAATTTAGTAACCTAAGAAATGCTGACAATAGCAAGTGATGTATTTTTTTATACAATAATGTAACATAAAACCATCAACAGATGAAAGAATTGAAGGAATATAGATGTTCAAATATAGGAAGAATGGTGGATGTTACACAGTGTGTAAAGTGGCCACTTAAACCAGCCATTGACAGGTCATAAGCCCTGTAGATGCCTAGACTTCTATATTACCCTTTTATTAAATGTTCTTCATCTCTGTTGTAATATGTTAATATAAACAGCTCCCCGGGGAGTTGAATGCAGTCCTTGTCTACAAAAATTTGGACAAATTCAAAATATTGTTGATAAATTATCTGCTCCATGAAGAAGTGTAGAAATTGAAAAAATAACATTTTCAGGCGTTGCCTAGTATGTAGGTGAAATAATTCAATTAGATGAATCTCACCCGCATAAATAAAAGTTTTCAGCTCTTTATCTTCACAAACATCAACAGATGAAAGAATTGAAGGAATATAGATGTTCAAATATAGGCAGAATGGTGAATGTTACACAGTGTGTAAAGTGGCAGCTTAAACCAGCCATTGACAGGTCATAAGCCCTGTAGATGCCTAGACTTCTATATTACCCTTTTCTTAAATGTTCTTCATCTCTGTTGTAATATGTTAATATAAACAGCTCCCCAGGGAGTTGAATCCAGTCCTTGTCTACAAAAATTTAGGCAAACTCAAAATATTGTTGATAAATTACCTGGTAATACAACCATAGAATTAAGAATACTCCAGAAACCGCATACGCACATCAAACAGAAGGCGACTCAACCACTCATAAATGACTAGGTTAACGATTTGACCCATTAGTTTCTTTGTCGACGTCGCTCAGCACACAACTCCTTCGAATTTAACCATGCCGTGTTGTGTCCTTTTAAAGTGTAGAAATACTGTAAGGATCTTAAAGAAACAGGATGCAATCACATTTCATGTGTAGTTATCAAATGAATGTGTTTGTCACAAATGCATCACTTAAAAAATTAATTATTTTTCCATCTATCAGATTGTCGAAGAAACAAAATGGAAATTTCATTAGTGTTGCCAGTGTAGTAAAAAAATTTACCCTACTTTGCTCATATAAGAAGAGAAATAATGAAAATTGAACCTCGGATTAAACAACGCCGTGGTGGACATTTAGCCGACATAATATCCGTTAATATACATACAAATATCCGTTTTATGTAAAATAAAATTTTGTTTTATATTTTAAGTTCAAAGTTCATTGGTTCTATTACTTTTATTAAATGACCCTTTACTTATCTACCCGGTTGTGTCAATCAATGTTTCCACGTGCACAAGAAAATTTTAGTGAAATTAACAGATTGCTTTTGTTTTACCTTACATTTGTGTTATGGTTATATTCTTCGCGATCTGGCAATAATACCCGGTGACTTCAAGTATGCGGGCGGCGAAAGTATGTCTTAGTGGGGGAATTATTGGACACAGTCCGATGTATTCAAATATGATTCTACGTTCCTTATGGACTATTTTTAATTCTACGCATAAAACGTTACATTTGATGTAAAAAAAGTGGTTAGCTGCAAATAATCGATTATTAGGACCATTTATTAGGTAAACCTACCTGTCCTTTTTTTAAATAACATTAAAAAAAACAAAATTCTTACATTTTAATTGTTATATTCGATGTAATGTTTTTTTATTTTTTCCTTATAACTTTTTATTTTTTTACACAGTATGTTTCGTGTTCATTGAATGAAGCCATTGTGATAAAATATGTACATGTAAACTTTTTTTGCATTTTTTTTTGTTTTTTCCTCTTTTATCTACTGTATTGAAGTGTTTATTTTTACACAATATGTATTTTTTGTATAGTAAAAGGAACTACGTTCCGTGTATATTAATAAATAAATAAATTTACTCCTGCAAGTATGGTAGACGAATACGCTAACCGCTACGCTACGAGGTGGACTTTATATATTGTAATGGAGACTCGTTCAGGTTCTGTTGCACACGCAGAACTATATTTTTCATCCGCCCGGACACAGACATTTGAGTTTTTAATTATTCGTACCAATAAGTGCGTAACTATTTTTTCTGCTTACATTAGTATTTGGCATAAAAATTTCATTTTTAATTTGCTAGCTGGCTTTTGGGTAGTTTGTTTGTTTTGAAGTAAACTCCTATCGTCTTTGCATATTTTATTTATTTATTTACAATGTTTTGAGCTCGTCAAAATTTGTAGACAAGGACTGGATTCAACTCCCTGGGAATGAGTAAACATTAGAATATTACAAAAGAGATAAAGAGCATTTTAAAGAAGGTAATATAGAAGTCTAGGCATCTACAGGGCTTATGACCTGTCGTTGGCTGGTTTAAGTGGCCATTTTACATACTGTGTAACATTCACCATTTTGCCCATATTTGAACATCTATATTCCTTTCATTTATTTCACGTGTTGATGTTTGTGAAGTTAAAGAGCTGAAACCTTTATTTATGCGGGTGAAATTCATCTCATTGAATTATTCCACCTGCAAACGATACTAAGTAGGCAACGCCTGAAAATTTAATATCTTCAATTTCTATATTTCTTCATAGACCTATGCCTTGATCTATCTGTATCTTACCTCGGTATGTTCTACCTTCTTGTCATATCGACATCAGATGATCAAAACATGCCAACGGAATGACCGCAAATAATTAGTCCGCGTTCCTTAAGCCGATAACATTTAAAATAGTTCTCATTTATATTTTAAATAGGCTTCAGTAATAAGAAGTTCTCACTTCAAAGCGATTATTTACTCCAATAAATCCCAATTCAAGCAAAAAATCCTCGTGAGAATATGAATTTCGCATGACTTTTAGAAACCACCTAGACGGTACGCTTAACGATCGTCTGAATGTATCTAATGATCGACTACAAAGCCGGCTCGTATAACGTTCCGATACATACACTCCGAAAGATAGTTAAACAGATGGAAAAAATAAAATAACTAAAATATTTTAGAGTGGTAACTTTCTGACGCATATAATATGTGTCTGACGCCTAGATACTCTTATTTGTTAATAGGACAGAACCTAACGACATTATTTTCACATCTAGGCGTTCGTTTTATTAAAGTGACAGTTATGTCGGAATTTAGTTCGACTTAAAAAATTACTGTTTTTTTTTCATATTTTTAATAGGCTTTTAAGAAAAAAAGTGCCAACCTCAAAACGATTAAAAATTTTAATAAATCATAACTAAAGGAAAAATTAGGTTCTAGACCCGTCGGTATAAAACGGTGTACTTACATCAAAACTTGATACGGTACTATACCTATGTAGTCGGTCGGGAGACTTTTATCTTTTACTATGACGCCATACTGAAGCTATGTCATTTTAGAGCATAGATATGTGTACCATGACGTACGCTTCCCCTTTATTTATATCGATGTACTTACCCGAAACTTGAAGGTGAGAATCGGTAGTATATCTTTATAATCGCTAGAAGGAATTTATCTTCAAATATACCGTCAAGGTGGAGGTATGACGTCTTTATCTTCTCATCATAATCGAGGCCCAGGTGGATTTATCATCAATGTTTTGAATTCGTACAAATTTTTGGAAACAAGGAGTGGATTCAAATCCCTGGGGAGTTGTAAACATTAACATATCACGCCGCACGGTATACAAATATTACTTTTTTTGAAAAACGTAAAACATACCATTACATAAAACTTTATTCTGATCCTCTGTCTAAGAAATTAACAAAATCGGTTCAGTTTTGAGGTCCGGAAAACGGTACAGCGAAACGTTGATTTTGTCTATTCTAACAAAAGGTCTGACATGCAATTATCTTTTTCGCACAATATCGGGGAGGACAGTGTCAGGAAAACAATGTTTGAACACCTATTTATCAAAACTCTCTGTCCTCACACTTTATCTAAACCAAAACACAAAAATAATAATGTATATGTGTATATTTAATTTGGACTAAATACAATAATTGAAATCAAACTTGTTAATTTCACAAACTTAGCGATAACTTAAATTTAGCAATTGCAGAGCATTGCCGAGTTCAGCTCGTTTAAAAATAAAAATAAAAAAATTTCACAAAGTAAATGCTGAAACAATAAAAAAAGCAATATCTGACAACCAGCAAGATTTAAGTTTGTTCCAACTTGTTCTAGAAACCACACGAAATGTGGTTCACAAGATTACCTAATTACAATATTTATACTAGTAGAAACTTTATACCTTGATTAATAATTATGTTCTGTTCACTAATTTTGATTTAATTAAATAAGGTTATCTCGCATTACGTGATTTATTTGGAGTAATAACGTGTGTTTCAGACAGATATAATAGTTATCGGACACAAATATACCATTTTGTTAATTCGGCAAAACAATAATACTTTCTCTTTTAAATTTTTTATTTTTTATTACTTCAAAAAGCCAGTTAGAGTTATATAAGATACTAGCAGGCCCGACAGACGTTGTTATGTCCGAACGTTGGCACAAGACTTTTCATTGATAAGTAGGTACTTGTTTATGATTGAATTCTAATACTAAAAAAAAATAATATTCAGGTATTGAATTTATGTAGGTACCTAGGTGCTTATTTATGGTTGGATTCCAAAACATTTTTCTAATTTTTTTATTTATAAATCATATTACACAAAGTATTTTACAAGTTTAATACGTTGAATTTCATTCCTAGGAGTTACAACAACTCAATTCGGGACATTAACAATAAAAATATTTTGAAAATAACATATATTAAGAACAACAAAGAAACAAAGCAAGTTTAGCACCTTTATAACTAAATAACTACTGCTTTACAAAATTGTGACAGGAATGGTTGACTGTACACAGCTGCTTGGTTTAGTAACAATACATGTGCCAGCCAGGATTTGTAGACGGTACCACCTGTTTCATGTACCAATAAGTAAAACATCGTATGTTAAAAATGCTTTTTTTCGTAGGACTTTTTCAATGTACAATACAAAATTTAAAAATATAGATTATACAAACATCACTCTGTCAGATTTAAAATTTACACTAAAAATGTATTATGTAACTTAGTAGACATTATAATAATAAATATGTACATCTCCCCCCCCCCTTCCTTATCCTCTCTTCAAGCATTTTTGTCCTTATCCCGCCCAATTTACAGTAACTTAATGTTCTTAAAATTAATATTTAAAAAATCTTTGATTATTGAGTACTTGAAAATAACATTTTCATATGTATAAATTGTATGTATTTATTTGATTTGTAATATATATTTTCTTTACTAACTTTGTATACTATGTGGAAATCTGTTATTAGTTCTGAGTTTATACACTATATCTGTTTGTTTTCTAAAAATATGTATGTAGAACTGTTGATTTCCCTAATAAAATAAAATAAAATAAAGCACAACAATATAAACGCCAAAAACCTTTCTTTTACAAGCAGAATAAATATATTTTAAAAAAACGCTTTGAGAAAAGAGAAAAAAAAGTATTGAATCTACTAAGGGAGATAAGTTCATCAGCATCACATGCCATGCAGATGATGCAGCCATAGTGATGATGAGAACATATCCATCTCTGTGAGTAAACTTCTGGATGCCTAAGAAATGTCGTAATGAACACATGATTATTGGAAACATAATTCGGATGTACAAAACGTGTATATCCGGATTATGTAAAACTTGTAAAAGAACGGCACCTTTCTTCTCAGAATTTGCTCTTAGTTTTGATAAACCCTGTATAAAACAAAATATACAGCAGCGTTGAGAGGGTCATTACCGCTCTTCTTCTACAGGTAAAATCACTAAAATGGTTTTCCAACGCTGGCTGATGCAGCAAACTTCCGTCATCATCACCGAAGTACTTTCGAAACGACCCAAATTTTTACTGGACACGGAGCTATGAGAAGTTATCTATATAGGTTTAAAATAAGGAATGATGACTAGTGTCCATGCGATGATATTTCTTCACAGAGTATCGAACATCTGTTATTTCAGTGCCCATTTTTCAGTTTACAACGCCATAATCTTGAAGCAGAATGCAGGAAAGATGGAATATTCTGTGCAGATATCCACGCTGTAATTAAAAGTAGTTATCATGCGCCATTGTTCTTAAACTTTGCAACAATGGAAATTGGACTTATAAAGGTCAGACCAAACCAAAATCAGTGATCTAACATCTCCAATTTCCAAGACAAACAAAACCGATTTTTTCAGAGTACTTTAGCCGTGTACATGACACGTAAGACTACTAAATACAGGGGTCCAAATATTTATTTTAAAAAAAAACTATTCAAAACGTGTGTCAGACCGATCATGGTGTATTCAAAAAAGGCAAGGAAAGATAAAGAGAAAATAAAAATTCGAAAAACCAACCAAACTAAATATATGTTCTTAAACATAAAATTATATGTTCTGCTTAAAAAACCAGAAAGCTTTCATATGAAAAAGCTGTATTTATCATCTTCTGAGAATGGTGTCGATCACAAAAACGGCATTTCTTCATTTGCAGCAAACACCCACAGGACTAGAAAAATCTTACGGTATTTAAAAATCATTAAAACTGATCAAATACATAATTAGATTCTTGTTTACTTATGCAATCACTGGTATTGTTTATAAAAGTCAAAAACATTCCAATTGTTGTGTAGATTTGATAATTCCCATTTTTTTAAAGGTGCTATTTTTTCAGTTTTACTTTTCTAAAGCTGGCTGTTTTCTGCATAACTACGTTCAATTATATATATTTTACTTATAAGTATATGAAGATAAAAGATACAGAAATGCTAACCTTTCGCCTGTCAGACTACGATTACTTGATGTATCCTAATCTAATTAGCATGCGTCCACAATCGATGCGCGCGTGTGACCAATTCCTAGTAACCGACTGAAAAAAGATTTTCAGCGAAAGCGAAACCGGATTTCGGCTTTTGTTCTAGTTTCGACTGAAACCGAAACATATTCTAATTAGTTCAAAGTCACTTCAAATTAGGTGTTTTCATTGTTAAACATTCTGAGTTCATCAAACTAAGAGCTAAATGTTCTGCGTACTGCCAGGGTTTTCGAAAATACCCACGTACTGAGAACTCTTTACAACTCCTTGGTGCGGAGTAGACTCGAGAGTGGCTGGATGATTTGGAGGCCACATGAACTGAAGTACTCTCTTATGATCGAGAAAATCCAAAAGAAGTTTCTGAGATATCTCTACATGAGAGAGTGCTGGTATTATCTTCGGCTCTACCCGACCGAGTTTCTCCAGGGTATGCTTGGCTACAAAAGTTTAGACACTAGAAGGAATGTGCATTTGACAACACATTTTAACGATTGTTGCGTGCTTTGATCGATTATTCTGAGATTATGATGAGCATTGATTTTTATGTTCCTGATAAATACCTAAAACAGCGTCAGCATAGATTGTTTCATATTCAGATATTCAGGACTAACCTGCCGATAATTATGCCTGTTGAAAGGGCTACCACTATGCTGAACAACATCGCTCTGGATATTAATATGTTCCATGTATCCGAAAGGGTTTTCCGGAGCAGGATTCTCCTACTACTTTGACATGAGTCTCTTTTGTGTATTTTTTGTCTTTTTTATAATATGTACGTATTGAACATATGTTTGTAATATATTTGTTATATTTGAAATAAATAAATAAAATTGAAATAAAATACACAATGAAATAAATAGCATAAATTAAAAGTGTTTTTTTTTATTTAAGTGGTTTTTGGTTTGTTGTTATCTAATACATATAACTTATGTATATGCAACAGTTCTTCAATGTACCTACTCTATAAGAATTCCAACTTCCAAACTTTATTTGAAAGGAATTACTTAAACAATATTTTGAGTTTGTCCAAATTTTTGTAGACAAGGACTGGATTCAACTTCCTAGGGAGCTGTTTATATTAAAATATTACAACAGAGATGAAGAGGATTTTTAGAGAAGGTAATGTAGAAGTCTAGGCAAGTCTAAGCAACTTAAAATATTGTTGATAAATCCACCTGGTCCACGAAGAAGTTTAGAAATTGAAAAAAATACCGCTTTTAGGCGTTGCCTAGTATATAAATGAAATAATTAAATTAGATGAATCTCACCCGCATAAATAGAGTTTTCAGCTCTTTAACTTCACAAACATCAACAGATGAAAGAATTGAAGGAATAAAGATGTTTAAATATGGGCAGAATGGTGAATGTTACACAGTGTGTAAAGAGGCCACTTAAACCAGCCATTGACAGATCATAAGCCGATGCCCAGACAGATAAGTAGATGCCCAGACTTCCATATTACCTTCTCTTTAATGTTTTTCATCTCTGTTTTAAGGCTGTAGTCTGGTAAAACGAACGCAAAATTAGGAAATCATACGATTTTGCCATTTTAAAACGAATGTTTGTCAAAAATCGCGCAATAAAAAAAAATAAAAATTATGTATGAGATAAAAACAATACTTTTTATAGGTATTTCTATCAAAAAATGTACTTCAAAGTTTCATATAACTAAAATATAATTACTTTTAGACCGGCAGATTACGCCATTTCAAATTTAGACTAAGCTTATTAATCTGGGATCTCAATAAAGACTAAGTATTGAACTGATTTTTCTTTAAATGATTTAAAGATAATAAATTTAAAAAGGAGATGGCCGCGGCAGAATTTTATTTTTTTGTTTTTGAAAAGAAATATAAGCATTTTAAAGCACATAAATTTTTGTTAAATTTTCCTTTATTTCTACGTAAATTATGCAATCAGTAATACCATAAAAAATTTAAAAATTTTGAAATAGTTTAGTTAAATCTTTTTTTTATAGAACTGTATTTTTTTTAAATTTATTTTTTTATTTATATATAATTACTTTCAGACCGGCAGATTACGCAATTTCAAAATTTAGACTAAGCTTATTAATCTGGGATCTCAATAAAGACTAAGTATTGAACTTAAATTTTTAATAATGATTTGAAGATAATAAATTTAAAAAGGAGATGGCCGCGGCAGAATCTTATTTTTTTGTTTTTGAAAAGAAATATAAGCATTTTAAATCACATAAATTTTTCCTTTATTTCTACGTAAAATTATGCAATCAGTAACACCATAAAAAATTTTAAAATATTGAAATAGTTTAGTTAAAACCTTTTTTTATAGAACTGTATTTTTTTATTTTTTTTCAATACGATAATTCTAGTTGTAATATTTAATTTTAAACAATGTCTTATTTGGGTTTTTATTACATTCAGATCGGCCCTCAGAGCGGCCGCAGACGGACGTGTTTTCCGTGCTCAAAATTTTAATGCCTTTTTCAAAACAAAATTTAGTTCGAAACATATATTTTTTGTGTTCCTTCTAACACAATTTAAACCAGGATCAAAACCAAGTTATTTTTTGAATGAATAGTTTGTTCGAATTTGATAAATCATTCAAAAATGTAATTTCACGTCATATTCAAATAACAATTAACGGCGTCATTTTACTCGTACACAAAAACGGTCAAATTGCACATTTATCTAGGACATACCAGCACTCGGTAGGTACTATGTACAAAGTGTACACTAAACAGCCATATAATTATTACAATGTCGCGAACGCAGCCAACTTCATTGTGATGGTTTGACGTTTTGCTTAGCCGGCCTCAGACTAATAATATTTTCTATCAATCAGAATTACTTTATTATAGAAATCAAAGACGAGTGATACTTTAATCCATAAATTTGGAATATTTAGTGACCGATTTTATCATAACAATGCCGAAAAAACCAACGAAAAAACCAAACGAAAACTAAATCAATCCCAATTTCCAAAGGAGAAATGCAATGTAAGTTGGATTTGATTAATTTATTAGTATTAAAATTTAGAATACAAAGGACAGACATTTGATTTACATAAATCATTGTATCACCATTACAAATAAATGTAACAGTTTATTATTTGCTTATTTTAGGATTCAAAAAAGCTCAAATTAACTAAGGCCTGTGGAGAATACACTGTAAGTTATTGTCTTATTTACTTAGATAAATAAAATTCCTACAACATTTTACAAAACAATACTAAATGTACAAATAAGTTTGAATTTGGTAATGTATCCCTAAATAAAACACGTTTATTGAATTTTTATTTTACTTTATTTGTTTAAAAAGACCAGAGTTTATATTGTGACGCATTCCGTCGTTTGAAAATGTCCTAACAAGACGAAACGCGTCACAGTATACGCTCTTATATATTTAAAAAAATAAAGTACAATAATTAATTAAGTAATAAAGTACAAAGAATTCTACCAATTGTCTGCATTCACAATAAAAAAGTACAAATAATAATTATTATAACCCTTATTTTCTAAATATTGACTATCAATAAGTAGGGTTATATTTGCCTTTTGGGTAATATGCAAATTGAAATGTTTTAGGGTGTTCCAGCGAAATATCTTTCAACTGATATTCTAGAAGATGACGGTTGTCAGGTTAGTATTCATATCGAAGTAGGAATATTTTAAGTATTTACATTAAAATAGCTAATGAAATCTAAATTGGATTATGATTATTAATTAATCTGTATTATTTCAGGCGCAACAGCTAGTTCCAGAACTGCTAGCACAGCCATTACACCCCTTTAAGTTGGAAGGCAGGAGAGTTGTGGACATCCAGGAATTTTTCACTAAAATCCAGGAAATATTTTCTCATTCTTCCATGTTTGATTGCAAAGGAACGAATATGGTGATTGTGGATGAAAAGTTGCATGGCTTTAATTCTATGTTAAATTTAAAATGTAATATGTGTGGATTATGTTTTTCTGTAAATTGTTGCAAGGACAGATCGAATGAAATGAGTTTAAATGAATCGTTTGTGTCTGGAATATCGAGTATCGGTTCTGGATATAGTGGTTTGCAAGAGTTGACTGCTGCTGTTGGAATTCCTTGCATGAGTAAATGGAAGTATTTGAAGATCAATAAGAAAGTGTGTGAATGGTGGGATACTGCGAAACTAAAAGTTATGGAGGAGGCAACGAAAGAAGAGGGACAACTGGCTACTGCGAATGGTGAAATTGATGAAAATGGTAAACCAATGATAACTGTTGTGGCTGACGGGTGTTGGTCTAAGAGATCATACAAAACCAACTACTCGTCTAACTCGGGCGCAGCTTCTATAGTAGGGTTTCGTACGGGGAAAGTTCTATATATGGGTGTTTATAATAAATACTGTGTGATTTGTGCTAGAGCAACTAATAAGAATATTGAGGCACCAAAACATGAATGTTTTAAAAATTACTCAGGATCTTCAAGTGGTATGGAATCGGCGATCATTCTGAAAGAAATTTGATAGAAAGAAGAACGGTTTTACAATCAGATAGCGGGGAATGGTTAGAAAAGTGTAGAAATTTACTCACTGCGTCATGGTTTGGTAAAGTTTGTAAAAGAAGAATAGGAATTAGTTGTTCAGGGTTAGTTAGAAGTATGCCATATAGTAAATCGCTAAGTAATATTTTTTCTATTAAATATGGTCAGGATTATGAACTGACCGCATTAAACCAATTAAGCCTTTAAGAAAATATCAAATTTCAGAAGTGTGGGCTGTTTATTGATAGTGAATATTGTTTTCTAGGCGCCACACCAGATAACATTAGTACGGATCATGGCGGTATCATTATAGAAATAAAATGTCCATCGTCTGCTTCTAATATGACTATGACTGTTGAAACCGCCATCGACAGTGGTAAAATTAAGTTTTGGAAAAGAAATAGAAACCATACCGAGTATTATGTAAATCAGAATCACGATTGGTATTACCAAGTTCAAGGACAGTTGCATATTACTAAAAAAAATATATGTCTTTTTGGAGTGTGGACCGGAGCCCAACATAAAATTAAAATCTTTTTATTTAAACTGTTTGCTTCCAGAGCTTGTTGACCCCCGAGTTACACGATCCATGCCTATCAGAGATCCACCAAATGTTCTCGAGGCTATCGAAAACAAAAAAGTTGCCCCCAATAAAGTCATAAATTGTTAAAAAAAGCTGTTTAACGAAAACATCCCATCAACCAGTAAAAGTTAAATTATACTCACCAGTTTCAGAAAAATATTTACCTAAATCAGCTTAGAAATTCCGCCCTCTTTCAACTATAATGTTTTTTTTTTTTTAAATTTATGTAGATGTTGCTTTTATTATTTTTTTAATTTCTGTTTCCAGATACACAACTTTGATTGAACCTGTCCCCCCTAAATCAAGACCATTGTAACATGAAATATATTCTTAGTTCTTTTTCACAATGTATTTTTCATAAAATAACTAGCGATCTATTGTTATCAAAAATATTGGGATTCTTTACTGGTTCTTCCCAATAATATATATTTTTGAACCATTTGCACCTTAGTATTTTTTCAATAAAAATGAAATTTTCCTCCACAATTTGTTTATTTTTACTTACAAGCGGTCCCACGATCAATTTCTGGCAGGGTTAAGTGAAATATTTTTTTTATGTGTTTTTACGTTGCAATATTTAATTCTCCTTGGACTGGCACGGGACTGCAGGATTGATCATCTTACCTTCATGTTATATATTATTAAATACGCTGTATTTTGTTTTCAAATGCAATGCCTTATGCACCAATAGGTGATAGGGATGATGATCTATCCAAAATTCTATTTACTTCGAAAAGGTTTAAAACACTTGTATATATTTTTAAAATATTTTACGTCACTCTCACATAGGTGTAAAAATAGAAATAAAACTTTTATGTAAGTAATTTAGCATATTTATATTTTCTCAGTGCATATTAAAATAATCGCTTACAGTATTTTGTCAATACAAGGTTTCCACTCTATGCACAAAACTCTTAAAATGCTTGAATTACCGTTTTAGTTTTTTTCATGTAAGATTATGTAGACATCCTTTTAGTATTTTCTGAGTGGAATACATGCTTTACTATATAGAACTTGATACACAACTCTTAGATAGGTGATTAAATGTGCTTTTATAGGTTTTTAGTGTAAAAGTTGGTAGGCACCCTTTTGACTTTATTCTTTTGCATTATTCTTTTGTCTGTTGCACCTGGAATGAAATGTATTTATAAATTTTACGTAGATTAAATGCAATGCTTACCTTAATTGATAGTTATCATGGTTTTGAACTTAAATAGTAACTAAGAAAATAAAATCAATTAAAATAATATACACAATACATTCTTAACCTATAAAAATATTTTTAGGTATTTGGCCGAGTCTTTTATCATTATATGTTGTTAATTTTTTAGAATTTATCTACCATATTTTTCCAATTTTATTACGAAATACATGATCAAGTGCAAATTCAAAAAACTTATCAGTTTAAAGGAAAAATATTATAAAATGTCATACTGTCAAAAAATGTTTTTACTTACGTAATTTGATGAGATCAAATAATTTTTCTCTTGAAAACAATATTATGAAGTGCATTATTTTTTTGGCATTCACTTTAGTGACATGGTGCATTTTCATTAAAACATAACAGTGTTATCTGTCAACTTCGAAAATACAAATATCCATAATTACCCAGAAGCCAGAAATCAACATATGTCACAGATTATCCGATAGTTGTACAATTCTACATTATCTCTGCAGTACGCTAGTCAGGAGTGCTATTTATAGATTTTACCTATTAAATAATCACGCAAAAACTCTATCTATCTCTGTCTTTCTCATTTTGTCAAACAAAGTATGAAGAGTACGTAAAAATTGACGAACATACAATGTAACAGGATATTTTTTTTGATTGCTTTGTCTTGAAGCGGTATATTTTACGCATTCGGCGGCAAACCGTACGATTCAACTTACCGACTACAGCCTTAATATGTGAATTACATAAATATAAATACGTAAAATCTTGAAACTATTAACTGTAATCATTTTAAATTTTTTTTAAATTATTTATAATATTATAAAGTAATGCCTAGTAGGAAAAGACCCATGCTCAAGCAGACTACGTTTACGTTAATTGATATATGTCCATATACTGTATTTAAACATATAAACATACATACCCATACACACATACATACAGACCTATACATGCATACATACATATATTTATACATAAACACATACATATACGCGTACCCACATACCCAGACATACATATACATATGTACACACACACACACACACACACACACACACAAACACACACACACATATACATCCTTACATACACATCCATATATTTTTATACATTTTATCCTTCTAACTAACTCTTGTGCTCGGAGAGTGACTTACACTGTTATAGGAATTTATTTATTAGAATTCATAGTAAAATTTTGAATATACAAGTAGGTACATGAGAAAAAAAATTATCGGATAAAAAAAAAACAGAAAATAATAATACATAATTCTTATTAAAATTAAATGCAGTTTTTTTACTTGTTAAAAAATTTCTTTAAATTTACTTAAACTTTGTTTTTAAAGTCAGTGATCAAGATTTTTTGAAAACATCTACACCAATCATTCTTAAATTTTAACAAAATATTTTTTAACATATTTTTTAGTAATTGATTAAAGGTATTTTCTCACCAATGATATTTTTTTTTTCATGAACAATTTAAGGCCAAAATTTTGGTAAAAAGTGTTTTTTTAGAAGCCGCCATTTTATCAAAAAATATTATTTTGCTCATTCCTTCAAATAATTATAAAATTATACATTACTTTACCAAAATCCATTTGTTTTTTTTGTTTAAGATAATCCAATCCAAAAATATCGTGGTCACCGTAAGTCATTTTTTTAAAAGAGTTCCTGGAGATCAGCTTTTAAAATAATATTTTTTAGAAATAAATAAAGTTTAAATATAGTTAAAAATTATCATAATACGTGTACATTTTTTTACATTACTACATTTCAAAGTCTTTCAGGAAAAAAAAATTGAAAACTGCTATTTTTAGGCCTCCTGACTTTATATAACCCCTTAAACACCTACCTATATACAGCTTGCCCATCAAATACCGCACACTGCATCTGAGGACAAAAGTCTTCTTGGCGGTGGCCACATACACGGAAAAGTTGCTCGTTGTCAAACGAAAAAAGTTGCCCAAAAGAACTCTCTGTAATCTAGTAGCCTTAGCACCTTTGTGCTGAGAGAAAGTAATCCACAAGTAAATAACATGTACTTCACCGAGTTGAGAAAAGAGGAAAGTGAATTCTTCACTGATTGGGATTAAATTGGTTGGACATGATCAATTCGTCAAAATGATTACAAAACTTTTTGAAAGCCTTGAAATTATTTTTGAAAGTCACCAGATCTGTGTATCTGACAGGACCTATAACAGGGCCACGGATAGAAGCGAGAATCTCCATTCGGTAATCATAGAGAGGAGAAAACGGACAATACCACAGAATGTGTTACGGAGATTTGTTGGAATATCCGCAGCAGCACGAAGGGGAGTCAACAATATTAAAAACAAATTGTTCTTTATTAAATTTACTATGACCTGATAAAAACTGCGTAGTCCAGCGATCGGGGATAACCCAAGAAGATTGATTGGTTGAAGATAGATATGAAATCAATATGTGTGAAAAAGTCCAACGTATTTAAGGTATGGAATTATTTAATTTACGAAAAAACCGCCCTTGAACCTGTAGCAATTGCACAGAAATCTTTAATCCGAGTCATCTTAAAAAAAACATTTCGCTATCCAAGTGACTTGCTCTTCAAAGAATTCAGAGTACTGAATATTATTCAACAGTATATATTGAGAACGGTAGTGGTTACACACATAAAGAGAGACATTTACCCAAGCGTCAACCACAACTCTAATACAAGATACTCTAATAGGGATCTGATACTAAGTGAAGGGGTCAACACTGTTCTGGCATCGAGACAACACTATAACGTAGGCAAAAAGGTCCATAACCTTTTGCCAGAATCGTGGAAAGACGGGAGTGTTGTCAAGTTACGGAAGGTGTTGACCTCGCTCTTTCATGACATTGGTCGTAGGGAGTCAGCAAAGTTGATTCATGCCACGGATTGGAGAACCTTACTGGATGTCAAAAATAAAATATAAAAAATAAGGAATAATTTAAAAAAAAATATTTATAGATGACAACCATGAAGTTTCGCATAAATAAATTGTCGATGTTTTTATGAATGTATGTATGTGTATGCGCATGGGTGTATGTACGTGTGTGTGTATGTACATGTGTATATATGTGTATATTTATATATACATGTGTGTATATATGTGTATGTCTGTATGTATATGAATCAAAATGTGTATCCGAATAAGTTTATATTTTGTTTGTCTGTGCTCTACATTAATTTGTTAACTATTATAATATATAAAAATGTAATTGCCTAGCTTGGAACGGGGTATGTACCCTTGTGAGCTGGGCAAAGTGAAAACGGAATTGTATTTTGATAAAGAGTGTGAATAAATAAATAAATATACCTTGTTCAAGCATTTTTCTGAGACCCCTTGCAGTCGCTGGACCATAAATGTATCAATGACACTTTCATAACAATTCGCCGCGTATCCAGAATATATAATTATATGAATTGAAACAGCGTCCCAGGTGGGATAACTAATTATTACCCCGTCTATTGCAGTTTCTTGTTGACAGGATTTAGGTTAGTAATCGGAACCATGAGCCATCTTCTAAGTATTCATAAGAATCATAGTAACAGTATTAAACGTGTCAGGGGCCTTCTTTTTAGCTTGTTAGCCACGTAGAAACCGCCCACAGATACGTGTTCCTCCCCCACGAGGGATCGTCTGACCTGCAATCAAAACAAAATATGTCGGTAATTGTGATTTTAATTTTAGGTCACTGGGGGGGTCACAACTGATTTTATTAGAAAATAAATATCCATAAGTGCCTCAATAAAGTAAGATAATTGAGACAGTTTTAAAAATAATGTGCAAATATCCGAATAGTAACAAATATCACTTGTACATTTTTTTGTTATCTAGGAAATAATATAGCAGATATTTATTGGAATTGGGTTTATTTTAAGAAGAAAGTATGATAAGGATAAACCAATTAATTTATTTTCGTTGATTTAAGTGAATCGAAGTTAAGTTAAGTTAAGTTAAGAATTACCAAACCTCTATATTACCTTCTGTTAAATGGTCTTCATCTCTGTTTTAATATGTTAATATAAACAGCTCCCCAGGGAGTTGAATCCAGTCCTTGTCTTCAAAAATTTGGACAAACTCAAAATATTGTTGATAAATTACCTGGTCCATGAAGAAGTATAGAAATTGAAAAAAATAATATTTTCAGGCGTTGCCTAGTATGTAGGTGAAATAATTCAATTAGTTGAATCTCACCTGCATAAATAAAGGTTTCAGCTCTTTAACTTCACAAACATCAACAGATGAAAGAATTGAAGGAATATAGATGTTCAAATATAGGCAGAATGGTGAATGTTACACAGTGTGTAAAGTGGCCACTTAAACCAGCCATTGACAGGTCATAAGCCCTGTAGATGCCTGGAACTCTATATTACCTTCTGTTAAATGGTCTTCATCTCTGTTGTAATATGTTAATAAAGTTATTGAAATTAGGTTTTTTTTATTTTTTTATTATTTATTAATAATAAATAAAAATACAATATTACAACTAAATGCAATTTTTATATTCATCAAATACATATATTTACATTAATTTTATATTAGGCTGATAAAAAAACGAATGAATATGAATCCGCTACAAAATTTAATCGAAATGAAAAAATAGTCTTTGCTTTCTTTATATAAAAAAAAGAAGTTTGCTGCTTTGCCATAAATGCTCCGGTTCTTTTAATAAAAGAGAAAACCACTCGGTCCTCTAGTTATTCAGTTCATACAGTTCGTTAAACCCTGTCACATCCGAAACCACGATGATCAGTATGAGCAAGAAGGCACATTGACAGATCAAAATACATTTTTAGAACGAATGAAATTAAAAAAATATATATCAAAAAAAGGAAATGGTTGCTAACTTCTGCAGCGGAGAAACGGGGAGGGGGAAGGGGTGACTCTGATACGACGACAACCTCGCGGCCGCGCTCCCCCCGCTTCTCCCCTGCAGAAGTAAGCAACCATTTGTTTATATTTCAATTTGTTGCAACAGAGAGAGAAAACATTTTTGAGAAGAGAATATGGGAGTCTAGGCATTTACAGGGCTTATGACCTGTCATTGGCTGGTTTCAGTTGCCTAAACTCCCATATTCTTTTCTCAAAAATGTTTGCCTCTCTGTTGCAACAAATTTAACTATGAACAACTCGCTAGGGAGAAAATCCAGCCAGTCTGCAAGCATTTGGACATACTCAAAACATTGTTGAACCATTTGTTTTTTTAAGTATTTTAAATTTTTTTTTTGTTCTAAATATTTTCTTAAATATGCTAATATGTCTTCTTTCCCATACTAATCATCGTGGTTCCGGATGTGACAGGGTTTAAAGAGTAAATATTTGTAAAGTTACAAGTCACAATAAACATCAAGAATACATTTGAAAATGTTCCTTGTGTATGCCAGCATCAATGGTATTGCGGCGCCTCCGTCATAAACAATCCTCAAGGACCTACCGAGGAGCGAAACCACGCAAGCGAACGCAGCTCGTTAAGTTACCAGCCTGCTGTTCTATACCCAGCCGGAAACAGAGGGCGACCAGAACAAAGGCTATAAAAGGTGCGAAGTTCAAGGCCCATCCTTCTCTCCTTGTCCGAAACTCGACTGCCGTACTTCCTTACATAAAATTAGTCTTCTATAAAACACGTGTTAGATATAAATTCGAAGTAAGTTAGATTTCGTTAAACGTGTAATTCCGCTTATTAGCGAATATCGACACAGGTAACATTTTGATTTTTGTATATATATCTTATTAAATGAGAAACCATTCACTAGCGTGTTGGAGCGCCATCTATGTATTGATATTGTTTTATATTTTATACAAAAATCAAAATGTTACCTGTGTCGATATTCGCTAATAAGCGTAATGGGGAATGTTGTAAAACGTAAAGTGGCCACTTAACCCAGCCAATGACAGGTCATAAGCCCTGTAAACGCTCGAATATCCATAATCCTGAATTTGAAAAAATTTTACCTCATCTCTGTAGGGATATTAATAAAAAATATATACCTACTCCCCCTCGGGAGAAATCCAGATTTGTGTATGTATAAAAATACACATACCAAAAAATAATGTTGAGTAGAATTTATTTCTATAAGTTTAAGTATACTCATTTCTGTCCCATCTTTAATGGTTTAAGGAGTATACATGTTGATTTTTTTATTTATTTAGATTTAAGATAGTATTGTTTTCAAGAAAATAATTATCTTATTACTATGTTATTTTACATTGTGCACATAAAATATTAAACACGTTTGGTTCTGATAAACGATCTTATAATAATATGTCATCAGTGATTAAATATAAGTGTTAATTAAAATTTAAATAAAATAGTACAAAATAATAAAGTACAGACATAATTTTGTAATCATATAAAATAATTAAAATAATATTGTAATTGTAAATAATTTAGGAACCTGTCCCGTGCTGATGGATTCATTGAAAATATTAGTTAAATATGAAGAGAGAAGATTAACTCATTTTTTCAATAACCAGGTGGGGATGGGATCTAGGGAGCACTGTTTATTTGGAGAGCTTAAAATTATGTTAGTAACCTCTGTGACATTTGTTTTAGAAAATTGCAATTATCTGCAAATTCATTATTTTTATAAATTTAGGTAATATTATGTAAGTTCGTATAAATCTCGACCAACAAGTCACAGAATGTGGCTTCGTTGGATTTTAAATATGTTTTATCTTTTAATAATTCAAATGTTTGCAAGTGCAAAAATGCACATTTATGTATAGAAATAAAAAACTACCATATTTTTTTTTAAATAATGGGAGTACTACAAGGATCGGTTCTCGGACCGGTTTTGTTTATTATATACATAAATGATATTGTCGAAACATTAAAATATTCAAAAATAAGACTCTTTGCAGATGATGCCTTAATATATATATCGGGAGAAAATTATAAAACAATTATGGACAGACTAAATCATGATCTTAATAGTGTATCACTGTGGCTAAAAATTAATAAATTAAAATTAAATGTTAACAAAACTAAATATATGAATATAGGAAACAAAAGAATAGAAATTACACCATCAATTGTAATAGAAAATGAAAAACTTAATGAAGTCACTGAAATTAAATATTTAGGTGTAATGTTGGATTCAAAACTTACATTTCACCAAAACGCTAAGATGGTAATAAATAAGATTGCAAAAAAAATATCAATTTTGGGAAGGATCAGAAGATTTATTGATAAGGACTCCTGCAAAACTATTTACAAAGCAATTATTGAACCACACGTTAACTACTGTAGTAGCATTTTATTTTTATCAAACAAAGAAAACATAGATAAACTAACTGTATTACAAAATAAAGCCTTTAGAATCATTTTGAAAAAAAACAGATATAAGAGGGTAAAGTCGATGGTAAATGAAATGAAATTATTAACATATAAACAAAGAATATTTTACAATACAATGATATTTGTTCATAAAATTATAAACTCTAATAAAAAAACAGAATTTTGGAAAAAAATTGATCGGAACCAGCATGAACACAATCACAATACTAGAGAAAAGAACAAAATTAGACTTCCATTTAGGAAAAAGGCAAAGTCACAAAATTCAATTTTATTTAAAGCAATTAAAAAGTATTACGAAATGGAAAAAAATATTTATGAAGAAAAAAACATATCAAAATTTAAAATAATGGTCAAGACATATGTGATAAACAATTTATAAATTAAATATATTTGCAATGTTATTATTAGAACACACATAACAATATGTATGATATGTGTGCCCTATTTTAAGATTTAAATAAAATAAATAATTCCCATTTCGTGAAATAAAAATCAAAAACGTTTAAGTTGGCAAATAAAAATACTTGGTGAAAGTTCATTGTAATTTATTCCAGAAATAAAAGACAAGTGATACTCAAATCCACAAATTCGGAGCAACTTGAAACAAAAAAATGACATTTATCGCTTTCAAGACATCTTTCAGACTGGTGATATCGTTTTTAAGACATCTTTGAGACTTGTATCTTCATTGTATAATTTAATCATCTTGTTTTGAAGAAAAATAAAGAGGATAAACAATTCAAAATTGACGAAAGGTTTTTAAAATATCGATACTTTAAAATAAGGAAGTTCAGTGATAAAAAATGTTTTCTTGCGTGCGGTAAAAATTAGAGTATTTCATTGTACGGCGAAGTTTCTCTAAAATGTAAGATAAGATAACGATTTTAATGAAAACGGACTACTTTATACGACTTCACAAGTTCTTTTAAATCAACTAATGAGACATTTTCAAACAGTTTTCAATTTTAATTTCTTTATTTTATACGTTTATGTACGTTACAAAAATATTTCAAGGCATACATAACACGAAAAAAATTCTACTTAAATTTAAATATACAAAGATGGTAAAATAAAAGTACCCAGGAATTAAAGAAAAAGGATGCTATCCTCTCTGAACTTTTTTTCGCTTATATGAAAGATGTCGATATCCGAAGAGATACGGCTGAGCAGACATTGTTCTTTTTACTGGCAAGTTAATTCTGCAAGCAGGAAGATAAAAGAGTTTAAACTGCCTATGTCTGAGGTAGTCATTAGGAACATAAAGAAAAATACTCTCCATTACACCACCTATGTTGATCGCTATACCACGGATGAATATAAAAAAAATACATAAGCAAGTAGCATTTCTTCTTTTCTCAACAATAATTCATCCCACCAATCAAAACAACTCACAAAAGAGAACTTGTGACGTCACGTGCTTTACACTTTACGCTTTACATACACGTGCACAAAGCTTTGAAAAGTCGTAGCAATGATAATACGATACATAACAATATTTAAAAAAATGACTAAATTTGATAGTCTACTTACAAAAAATGTTTTTTTAAAAACAAAACTTCCTAATTGGCGTACATACACATCTCTTGTTAGGAGCTAGTTGGAATGTGGTTTAACAATATGGATTCCGTTTACATCAATGTTCCTTAATGTGAAAAGAAAAATTAAAGATTTATAAAATTTATTTAAGATTGTTGACTTTTCATGGGACTGCACAACGCTCTCATTAATTTCAAGGTAAACTGCCCGCCCGATAAGAATGCCTAGGGTCACATAGTGACCGCAGTTCAAAATATATGTAAGCGAAGGCATTTTTATCAGGCGGGCAGTTTACCTGGACGAATGACTCGTCAAGTACCTCCGTTTAGTTGCAACAATTCGCGAACCGCAAGTTCCTCTACAGTGTTATTTTGAATCGGCTCCCTGTACTCCGCAATAACCATTTTCGCGTTGCTGATATCTTTAACATAAAGTATAATTTATGCAAATCACCTCTAATCATTTCTAAGATAACTAACTGTTATTAACATTTATTGCGTTATTTTGCTTTCTAAATAAAGTGTTCAAATGTTAACGATAAGAGGACTGTACGATGTAAAAACAAATCTCATTTCATTGTATTCAAAGTTGGAGTAATTGAATAAAGGAAAGGAGCATGGGATTAAACCAACTGTCCTTCAAAATTGGTGCATTGGATGATGAAAATTCACTTTAAACTATGAATGTAGTAGGATGACTAAAGCAAATAATAACTGATAGCCCAATCATGGAAATCGCTCCACCACACATTTGACGGACAGCCGCAGAAGCAGACATGTACAAACAATCTTTGACATCCCCTATACCACCACCAATCATCGGTCTCGTGTTTGCGATCTAGAAACAGTTTAATTAAAGATACTTCCTGTATGTAATCCTCACAAAAGCTTGTCAACCACATACCATACTCCACATCTGAGGACAAAAGTCTCATTGGTGGTGCCCACACACATGGAAAAATTTCTCGTTGCCGAATGAGAAATGCTGTCCGATAAAGCTCTCTTTAATCTAGTAGCCTAAGCATATTTATGCTGACAAAAGGTAATGGAGAAGTACTTCATTGGTTTCAGAAGAAAAGAGATGTGAATTTTTCACTGACTGGAATTAAATTGATTAGACGTGATCAATTCGCCGAAATGATAGCAAAACCTTTGAAAAGTCTTGATATTCTTTTTGAAAGCCAACAGATCTGTTTATCTGACAAGATCTATTACAAGGCCATGGATAGTAGCGAAAAGCTCCAATCGGTTATTATAGAGTGGGAGAAAATGACAAGATCTCAGGATGTGTTCAGAATATTGATTAGGATATCCACAGCAGCACAAAGAGGAATCAACCATAATTGAAACAAATATTTTTTAATGTTGACCTGATGACCTGATAAAAACTGCGTAGTCCATTGATCAGATCAAAGAGGAACTGCGGCAACAGGATCTTGGAGCTAGACCTTGGATGGATCCAGATGAGGTCCAAGGAGGTGAACATCTACGGTTCTCTCTATGGATTGCCCTCAACAGACTTTGAGTGTGTGTTTCACGATGTAAAAAAATCTCCAAAGATGTGAGTACCTCTATGGTGATGATATCCTGAGTGACTGTGGCGCAACCCAGAACGATATCCACCTACTGAAATGTACGCTCACGGGAGAAGACTGCACTCCTGGGAACCTAACCGTGGCAAAAAACAAGGCAATATCCGTCTCCAGGCGTTCACGTTGATCCATTTTTTCAGGCTCTGAGAGGTAATGTCGAGAACTCTGCCACTTTTTATATTCCGGATGGATGTCTTTGACAGCGTCAGCGCAGACTGTTCTACCTCACGGCTTCTAGAACCAACTTGTCTCTGGTCGAATAAAAGTTTTATAATATTGCACTCTACCTAACCTTACCTAACCCAACCTAACCGTGGCAAATAACAAGGCAATATCCGTCTCCAGGGGTTTACGTTGATCCATTTTTTGAGGCTATGAGAGGTTATGTCGAGAATTCTGTCAACTTTTGTATTCCGGATAGATGTCTTTCAGCGTGAGCGCCGACTGTTCTACCTCACGGCTTCCAGAACCAACCTGTCTCTGGTCGAATAAAAGTTTTATAATATAACACTCAATCAATAATCAACTTAAAAAGTTTAATAGCCACGAAAATGTCATTTTTGTAGAATACCATTTTTATATTTTAGAAAACAATTCCAATATTATACAGATAATGTTTTTTTATACAAAATAAGTATTTAAGAATAAGAAAATGTTTTTTTGTAGAAGATTTCAATAAATAATGTGATTTCAATTTGATATTATCGGTCCTTATTTATTCAACAACATCGATATATCCTATTTCTTGAACCGCGAATTGTAATCGCTTTGAGAATGTTTGATACCATGTAATATAATATGTCAAAATTGAATAGTCATGATGCATTATGTAATTTAATAATGATAACTAAAAAATAAACGGAAAGTCGTTAAAGATTACGGAATTAACAAAAAACATGCTTATTATTTTATATGTCGTAATCAAATATCATTTTCTTTTGATTTTGTCCCAATTTTTGTAGGCAAGGACTGAATTCAATATATATATATAGTTGGATAATTTATAAAGCGCCATTTTTGTGAAAATCACCTCAAGAGCGCTGTACAATTAATAAATATCCCAGTACGTCTTGCAGCTACAGAGCGCATGGACGGTTGGGATTCTAGTTCCTCGTTTTCAATTAAGATCAATAAAAAATTATAACAGATAGGAGCTAGATTACAGGACGTCTTGCAGCTACAGAGCGCATAGACAGTTAGAAATTTAGCCACCATTTACACATTTTAAAAATTGACAAATAAATTTAGTGTATTACAAAATAATAATAATATGAATAGTAAAAAGGAATAAGATTACAACACGCCTTGCTGCTACTAAGCAAATAGACGATTGGAATTCTAGACCCCGTTTACAAAATTTAGGTATTTTAAAGTTGATATATTAAAGCTAGATAACCAATCATCGTGCAGCTACAAAGCGCATGGATGAGAGGAATTCCAGCAAAGTTAAAACAATATCAATAAATTTATAAAAAATAGAGTATAGTAGTAAATTGGTCAAGTGTTCATGCCAAGAAGTAAGCAATAAAAAACTAAATAAATCAAACACTGATTCAACTCCATGGTTAACAAAGGGAGATAGATGTCCGAAGAGAAGCTTTTGTAGACAGTAGGTAGATATCGTCGCCATGTGGCCCGCTGGCTGGTAGATAGTTTCTGGAAACGCACGTGTGTAGTACTATTATGCCTTTTGTTCCAATGACTTGGTGTCCATTTTGGTCCGTATTATTTCGTTTTATGAGACGCAACATTCTTGTTCAAATTCACTTTTTTACATGAATATTACACAAACGCGTGTATAAGTGGTTTGATTTATCATTTTGTATATTATTAGAAGGCAGATATTTGAAATATTATGTATTTATCAATAAATGTCAGTTCACTTTTAGTAGCACTGTTGTAATTTTTTAATTATGGGTGTAGTGTTCTAAATAGCAAAATTTAGGTACTTTTGCGTTAAAAACTGATGCATTCTTAAACGGTTTTAAAGGATTCATATAAAATTTTATGATTTTAAGGTTACAGACGCACTATTTTTGTAAGTTTCCATTGTTCACTATTTGTCACATATTTTGTTAAGAATAAAGTATAAAACAATACTATTAAATAAATAGTCTTCTTTTTTCCACTGTTTGTTGAAACATGACAACACTACTACACACTAATGATTTATAAACATTAACTCATTGTTTTCTAACATATAACAACTTATTTTCAGATTTATTATAAGATTATAAGCTACGGTTGGGGAGGAACTATATTTCACGCCCAGCCCGTACGGTGGCTGAGCGCGAATTCAACTGTGTTGTTTATATTATGAAGGTGAAATAATTTAATCAGATGAATTTCACCTGCATCAATAAAGGTTTTAGCTCTTTAACTTCACTGACATCGACAGATGGATAATATTAACAGCTCTCTAGGAGGTTAAATCCAGGCCCTGTCTACAAACATTTTAACAAACTAAAAACATTGTTGACAAATTCACCTGGTCTAAGAAGAAGTATGAAAATTTAAATAAATAATTAGATGTGACCTGGAATAAATTTAAAGTATTCATGCTGTCTTTATTATTACACTTAAATGCATATATTTTTTAATGGTGATGCTTAATAATTTGTGACTATATATTTTAACTATTATTTAGTTTAACATATTACAACAGAGATGAAGAATATTTAAGAGAAGGTAATATAGAAGTCTAGGCATCTACAGGGCTTATGACCTGTCAATGGCTGGTTTAAGTGGCCACTTTACACACTGTGTAACATTCACCATTCTGCCTATATTTGAACATCTATATTCCTTCAACTCGTTCATCTGTTGTTGTTTGTGAAGGTCCTTGTCTACAAAAATTTGGACAAACTCAAAATTCTATTGATAAATTACCTGGTCCATGAAGAAGTATAGAAATTGAAAAAATAACATTTTCAGGCGTTGCCTAGTATGTAGGTGAAATAATTTAATTAGATGAATCTCACCCGCATAAATAAAGGTTTCAGCAACAGATGCAAGAGTTGAAGGAATTTAGATGTTCAAATAAAGGCAAAATGGTGAATGTTACACAGTGTGTAAAGTGGCCACTTAAACCAGCCATTGACAGGTCATAAGCCCTGTAGATGCCTAGACTTCTATATTACCTTCTCTTAGAGGTTCTTCATCTCTGTTGTAATATGTTAATTGAAGAGAAGCATGAGTGAATGTAGAGGAAACGAGATCTATATGCAAAGATAGAGTGTTGTGGTGTTCTATCTTCTCTGCCTACCCTAGAGGGGAAACGGCGTGATGGTTTGTTTGTTTGTTTTAAATCATTAAATTGAAAGTTTCGATTATTTTAACTTTGCCACACAATGTATTATTAAATAGCACATCCGCATTATATTTTTTGATATGGATATTTTTTGTTTTGTTCTTTTTGTGTATTGATGAAATGTACTATTTATAAATGTAACGATTTTAGTTTAGAAGAGTCCTGGCTTAACACGAAATTTTCGAACACGTCGGGACATAAAAAACTGTGCTGTTATCAAATGGTGTCCTGCATCGAATCCTTTCATCCTGGTACCCGGCGCCCTTCGGCCCAGTTTTCTGAGCGAACGCTAACTGATGATGCAAAAGCTTTTTGACAATTTTCGAAGTCAACCAAAAAGGATGAAGAAGAGGACAATGTTAATTTGAAAGACCAAATGTATGGTGCTGACATTGCAGATTAAAGATAAATCGAAATTTCTATTGTAAAATGTTAATTCAAACTTTCAAGTGTTTATAAGTGTTTTAAAGTGCCAATTAAATACTGAACTTCAATATCAATGCATAGATGGCACTTCCAACTCGCTTGTGGATGGGTTCTTGATTCGTAGCATATATACAAAAACCAAAAATGTTGCCTGGTGTGGATATTCGCTAAAAAGCGTAATGGGGAATGTTGTAGTACCTACATAAAGTGGCCACTTAACCCAGCCAATGCTCGAATATCCATAATCCTGAATCTTGAATTTGAAAAAATTCTACCTCATCTCTGTAGGGATATAAATAAAAAAAAATTAAAGTGTTTCTTGAAACCATGTTTTTTAAACTAGCCAGACATGATTCTTGACTAAATTAAATATGCACAGATTCATTTGAAATTTTAAACGCATCTTTTCAAATACATTTTCAATCAAACTACTTACGGAATTTGAAATCGTTTTTTTTTTAATCTGGTTTTAGACAGTAAATCATGTATATTTTTTTTTCATAAAAATTAAAGTTTTCATTCAAATCTGCACCAATTTTTTTTTCGTATTGTATTTTCTAAGTTTCGTACGTAATTTTATAGCTTTTAATATACAGGATGGCCTTTTAATATACAGGGTGGCCTGATTGAGGGGTATCCGAATCCTTCCCATGTATGTTCCGTGATTTTGCGTAGTTTTCAAGTTATGATTTTTAATGGGTTTTTGAAATTTTTCGACCGGATCGGTTTAGATTTTAATTTTTGATTTTGGAATCAAAAAAGTCTAACTTTAATAGAAAGTGTTCAAACTAATAACATGACAAACTTATATTCAATACGTACATATTATTAAAAATAAAATAAAAACATGAAAGAGACTCTTGTCAAAGTAGTGGGAGAATCGGCAGGTTAGGACTGTATATCGGAATATGAAACAATCTATGCCGACTCTGTCATAGGTAATTATCAGGAACATACAAACCAATGCTCATCATAATCGAAGAATTATCGATCATACAGCGCAATAATCGATAAAAATGTGTAGTCAAATACACACTCCGTCTAGTCTCTAAACTGTTGTAGCCAAACATACCCTGGAGAAACTCGGTCGGGTAGAGCCAAGGATATACCCTTGCCGTCATTTTGTGATGTGTCTTTTTTCATGGTATTTTCCCTTAGTATTTTTTTAAGTAGAGGGAGTCCCATATTATCAATGTATGTTTTAATATATATTTAGAAGTTAATTGTTTGGTAACTTATTAGGTTTTTTATTTTATTATTATTGCTTCTCAAAGTCTTATTAATATAATTTGACTGTAAATTTTCCATGGTTTTACTATATTATACTTATGTTTTAGTTGATAATATTAAGCTGTGTTTATATGATCAGGCAATATACCACCGCATCCTTAAGACGCTCGTTATAGGAGACTGCTGCGTCCGTTCTCGGACTTCAATGCTAGTTGTAAAATTGAACCACCTTACACCTTATATTATTCTCAAGTATTTGCTCTCAAGACTCAGAAATTTGGTGTTTTGAGCTTTGGTAAGGTGCCAAGATTTGCACCCATATAGGAGTACTGGCATTATACAAGAGTTGAATAAACGGTATTTTGTTTTGATCGAGTATAGCTTTGAGTTCCAGACAACACGCACTATTGTTATAAGTTGCTCTAGCAATTCCAAGGTGGGTTGCGAGCTCTTTGTGCATGCTTTTATCCTCAGTTATGTGAACTCCCGAATATTTAAAGCTGTCAACCTTTTCAATCCTTTGCCTATTATTATATATTGATCGGGGTCAGGACAGGATTTTTTGCAGATAATCTGAGTCTTTTTTGTATTAATATTAAGACCCAGACGAGTTGAGTTTTCCTGCAGTGTGTCAACAATTTCTTGAAAATTACCAACGGACTTTTCAAAAAGAACTGCATCATCTGCATACTCCAAGTTGCGGAAGAAGTTCACTTCTTTACTTTGATCAGGTGGTATTGATTTGCATAAGGTAAAATCCATCAGTATGATGAATAAAAACGGTGCAAGGACGCAGCCTTGCTTCACTCCAGTGGAGACCCCGAACCAAATAGGTAAAGAGCTACCGATTCTCACAGGACAATTGATATCTATGTGGAACGCTTTTATAACAGCAATAAATATATCACATCATAAGTTGACGAATATATCACACCATAAGTTGACGACTTGTAAATGTCAATAAATTTTACTGTATTAATTTTTTTTATCAGTGAGTCATTTAATTTGATGGCGTATGTCTTTTTCACCTCTAAGTTTTTATCCGTTTGTGTTGTATTTATGCGTAAACAAAGTAGTATTTCAGCGCAAGGAGTATGTCAGTGACCTCTGTGTAAATAATACCAGAAATAATATTGTTTATGTTTGGCATAAACTTTTTGAGATCACGATTCACTTTCTTTTGTGAGTTCATTGTTCGTTCGTATTATTAACTATTTTAAGTAGGATTTTCTAGTGCAAGATTGCAGACTGTTGCCTTAATTTTAGTTTTTGTAGTAATACTAAGTAATTGATCTTAAATGCTTAAAAAATGATTAGATAAATAAGGCATTTAAATTTCTCAGTTATATAATTTTATTTTATTTTGATGATTTTTATTGCTAGTTTTATTAAAATGTGTGTTTTATTAGTGTTTGCATATGTATACAAGGTGTGTAATTTTAATAATTTACATTCTCAATTTGATTTTAATGTGTATTTTATAAGTGTTTGTATGTGATTGATGAAAAATAGGTTATGTATTTTTTCATTTCAATATGTTTGTATAATACTCGTAAATCAATATTAGTTTTTATGGTTTGTAGACCAAATAAATAAGTAAAAAGGCCGTTAAATAAAATAAAGATTTTTTTCGATAAAAAAGCAAATAACTCATCACGTGTAAATAATACATTGAATCGGTAAAGTTTAAATTAGAAAGAGAGTGGCTCAGAAATAATTAACATTGAAGAGAATTAGTAGTATAAATCTGATAGTTAGATCAAATATATACATATAAAAATTAAATATAAGGTAAACTAGCGGACCCGACAGATGTTATCCTGCCCAAACGTCGGCTTGCCTGATATAAGCTTGGAAAAAGACTTTTCATTGATAAGTCGGTTGGTACCAAGGTATTTGTTTGTGATTAATTTTCAAAACTAAAAATTAATAATATTCAAATATTGGATTTAAGTAGGTCCCTAGGTACTTGTTTATGGTTGAATTCCAAAACAAAAAATAAACATTTTTTTTTCAAATATGGCATTCTTTTTGCTAACGTCAAACTCCGGTCTTTTCACCAACAAAAGAGTGTACTTATGTAGGAAAACGATTTTAAAAAATGTATTGAATTTAATGTTATTTTAGTATTACCGAAAATCCAGTATAAATAAATAAATGGGCAGAAATTATAAGGAATTCAAGGAAAGGATCTGATTAAGATTCTCAAAAAACAAATGCTTTTCGTAAACATTCAAAAACAAACTTTTTTTATACCCAAAAAGACAACACATTTCCATTTTTTGTAAATGCATTCTCCTCGAATGCAACCCTGGTAGATCGATGAATAAAACATTTATACTTCTCACTTTTACATATTCGATTAAAGATTTTAATATCTACGAACACGCACAGCGCAAAGATCTATATTTATCTGAAAACCACACGTAAATTTGTTCAGCCGTTTAGGAGGAGTACGGTGACATCACACGTACAAAAGAATTATATATAAATATAAGACCGTTGAATTTCTCAGTAATATTTATAAGCCAGCTGTATTTTTTTAAAACAAAGGACTGAAGATCAGAAATGATTGATGTAGAGGAGAACTAACGATATGAGCCAAATATTCGATAATTAAATCGAATAAGTATATAATAATTATATATTTATATATATATATTATTTATTATTCGCATCATCACTAATAATCTACGTATTAACAAAATAATGTTTGTTTTACCTAATTGATTCTTCATCTTCTCCGATTAGTCTTTAGCAAACATTTGTATCTTCCTCACCATCATTCGATGTCCCTAGCGGCGCGTTTAAACTAGGCGCTTCCCCTGTGTTTTTTTAAGTCATCGGACCAATGGGTTTTCAATTAATTCATTTTAAAATCTTTAACGCATTTAGCCAATAGCGTAGACGATAGCCTATCATCCACGAAGTCATGAGTTCAATTGAAGAGAGTTGAAATATTATAAAGTTAATTTGTAGATGCAATATTTACTTAAAATATGTAAATATGATACTTTTGATAATGTCTTGTCATTTTTGGTAGTCTCTGGAGTGGCATCATTGCATTATCTTCAATCATCTAATGATCCAATGATAACCAAATACATTACAAACTATCTTCTTTCGATGCCTTTTTTTATTTTTTTTGTTTGCCAGGTGTTGGCGATCAATGCAACAAAAGCATTTCTAATAAAATAAATAAGACATCTTTGTTTGCTATACAAGCTTCTTTATCAATGTATACTTAACTAAGATATTTTATCCTATTTTACTATATCAGTATTATCTTACACATACATACATATGAATCTAATAAATCAAGTCTTATTGTCATTTAAGGGTGGGAAGCGTAATTTGAGATCGATACGCTAAAAACTAGACAGGAGTGGACTAAAGGAAATATTATTTATTTGGTAATATATAATTAAAATTATTCTTAATCACTTTTTTAAATTCAAAGATTTTCAAGATGTCTAATTTTAATATTATATTTTCACCATGAAGAACTTATAATCCAGTGTCTTTATAAAAATGATGATTATTTTCGTTTCCAAAAATGTAAGTGTTTTTAAAATTGATTTTCTACATAAACCTTTAACTAAAATAAATGTAACAGTACTTTTTTGTATTAAATAAATAACATATAAACAAAGAATATTTTACAATACAATGATATTTGTTCATAAAATTATAAACTCTAATAAAATAACAGAATTTTGGAAAAAAAATGATCGGAACCAGCATGAACACGATCACAATACTAGAGAAAAGAACAAAATTAGACTTCCATTTAGGAAAAAGGCAAAGTCACAAAATTCTATTTTATTTAAAGCAACTAAAAAGTATTACGAAATGGAAAAAAATATTGATGAAGAAAAAAAGATATCAAAATTTTAAATAATGGTCAAGACATATGTGATAAACAATTTATAAATTAAATATATTAGCAATGTTATTATTAGAACACACATAACAATATGTATGATATGTGTGCCCTACTTTAAGATTTAAATAAATAAAAAAAATATATCATGATTTTCTTGAACTGCCTGTGGGTTGGGCCAGTGAATCGGCTCAATCCACAAATAAAAAAATAAATATAAATGTATCACACATGTATATTTTTTTGTTAACCTTGTATTTTTTTTTATTTATTTTGTTGGATAATTACTTTTGCACGAGAGCGAAGTATAGAATTGGAAAAAACAATAAATATAGTAGGGTAAATGCTGTAGAAATGCGATCTATTAGGCAAATATGTAGTAAAACTATGCACGGTAGGTGCGCAAACGTCAAGATCCGTACATTATGTAAGGCTGAGATAAGCATTATCGACAAAATCCAGGTAGGAATTTTGCGTTGATTTGAAAATGTAGATCGAAAGGACAGAGGAAGAACAGCCAAAAATATCAATCAGCAGAAATGCATGGCGTGCATGAATAGACGTATGAATGTAGAGGAAGCGAGATCCATATGCAGACAGAGTGATATGGCGTTTTAGTCTCTCTATCTACCCTCACGGGGAAATGGTATGATTTTTTTTTGTTTGTTTATATATTTGTCAACCGTATATTATTTATTATCTTTACGTGATTGTAGTATGTACATTTATTTATTATTTTTAAAAACTCGTTAGGGTTATATAAGAAATATTGTAAGATCTAGTCATGTAATGTCTCATCTGGATACGTAACTGTTATGTTTCTAGAATCTCAATTAAACGTTGTTATGCAAAAAGCAACCAGCCAAAGATTAGTGAAAAGAGTGAATAATCGAATCAACTCAACAATTGGAATGTTTTTTTACTTTGACAAATGGTAAATAATGCATGCATTTTTTTACTACAAAAAATAATTAAATAATATATATGACAAGATTCAATGATTTTTGAAGTCTGGCTGACCACACAACCTAAGATGTGCATTTTGCATAAAATAGCCTGCCCTAGTAAAACTTTGATTTGTGTTATGTTATAATGTATTGATTATATTATTTTATTATCAAATAAGAATACTTATTTGTAATGAATTACTTAATTATTATCTTACAATAATTTAAGAAGTAATTTAACTAAATTTTAAAGGAGTTTTTGTGAGTTATTCAAGTCTAAAACATGTATTTTACATAAAAAAGCCAGATCTTTTATTGAATGAAAACTCATACAAACTCTGAATGTATGAGGTAGAATTAATTTTCATGACATTTTAAGAAAGTTAACTTTTACTGTTTTTCGTATGCAAGCGGCTTGGTGGTTTTTAGTTGAACATAGAATTGACTTTCTTGAACTCGATAACACCAATATCTCATTTCTATCAAATTGTGGACTGGCTGTTTTCCGCATACCTACGTTGAATTATTTGTGAGTGATTTTTACCCAAGGTATATTCATATATTTTATTGTAGGTGATAATAAATCCTGTTCAATAGTTCAGACGACCAACGATCAGGGGTCTTAAGCTAGAATCATTCGTCTTAAGAAATACATACGACTTATATAAATTGATGAGGGGTAGTATTCTTGAACCACGCATACGAGTGAAGTCGATCAAAAACCAGTTGAATTTATCTCGAGTTCCTCCAGCAGTCGACATTGATAATCGGATGCAACATCGCACTTTCAGATATAAAACTTCCTTTGTATAAAACGCACGCTATTTTATATTTAAATGACGCGTATTTCAAATTGATTTCATATTGAAAAATTCAAGATGGAGATCGTCAATAACTAATGTAAGGACCTATCCTGGGGCAGATTGCGGTTTTGACCATCAACTTTTAATAGCCGATATAAAAATAAAACTTCGCAGTGCCAAGTATAGGCTAAAACCACGTAAACGTCTTAACAAGGCAGCTCTATTAAAGTACAAAGACTTAATAAAAGAGAGGCTAAACGATTTTCAACCAAACCAGAACTCAGACATGAACGGAATGGTTGAGACTTAAAGGCGTTATCTGTGATACTGCAGCAGTAGCCGAAAGTTGTGTATCTGAGCAGACAAGACAGCGTAAACATTGGTTGACTGAACAGACATGGGATCTCATTAACAGAAGGAAAGAGCTTAAGCAACGTGGCATCAATTCAGAAGAAGACAAACACGCGTACGCAGAAATAAACAATCACGTACAAAGATCTTGCAGAAAAGACGGGACGGAAATAATTAACACAATTTGCTCAAAAATAGAAAATCACGCTTCTCGTTTTGAAACCAGAGACCTATTTAAAAAAATCCGAACTTTGACTAGTGACCGCAAGTGCAGAACATGGACCATAGAAGATGAGAATGGTATATGCCTAAATGAAATCTCCCTTGTATAAAATAGATGAAAAGATTATTGTTCTGACCTTTACAGTGACCGCGGATATATGGTAGATTTAAACTCTTCTTTAAACTCTGATGATGAACTAGAGCCCAATATTTCGAAAAGTGAAGTGGAAAATACCATTAAATATCTTAAGTTAAATAAAACAGTCGGATCAGATGGAATACCAGCTGAATTTATTATACATTTAGGAGACCGAGGTTTCCAGGCAATACATACAATTTGTAATCTAATATGGAAAACTGGTACATGACCAAAAGACTAGACTGAATCCGTTTTTATCCCACAACACAAAAAGGGTTCAACGGCCAAATGTGATAACTATAGGATGATTACACTCACCTCGCATGCAAGTAAAATTGTACTGCATATTTTACATTTGAGGTTAAAATACTTCCTTGACTGGCAAATCCCACAGGAGCAACAGGTTGTGTTAAGTGAAAGGGGACGCGTGAGCAGATTTTAAATGTCAGGCAAATTATCGAGAAAAGCAGAGAATTCAACAGTCAAGCAGTTTCATTGATTATAAAAAAGCTTTTGACTGTGTAAATCGGAGCAAATTATGGATTGTCCTCAATGAGATGGGGGTACGAGCACACCTTATTTGCCTGATAAAATCACTTTACAATAAAAGCTCAGAAATTGTAAATTTTAAAAATGAATTATCAGAGAACTTTCCAGTTCGAAAAGGTGTTAGACAGGGTTGCATTTTGTCTCCCGTCTTGTTTAATATATATGGTGAATATATCATTCGAAAGGCACTTAACGGCTGGACAAGTAAGTTCACAATTGGAGGAAAGAAGTTATCCAACCTAAGATATGGTGATGATACCACATTTATTGCATCGTCAGATATTGAAATGAAAGAACTTGTTGACCTAGTAGATGCTGCTAGTTTAGATCTGGGACTTTCAATGAATATGAGCAAAACTAAGCTTATGATCATTGATCGAGCTAATAAAGTAGCGCCATTATCCTTACAGCGCAACTTAGAAAGAGTCAACAATTTCATTTATCTAGGTTCTCTCATCAGCGATGGTGGTGGGTGTGAAGGTGAAATACGGCGACGTGTTGGTATTGCCAAAAGTGCTATGAGTCGGCTGGTGAAGATCTGGTAGAATCGCAGTATAACCATTAACATCAAAAAAATACTGGTGAAGGCCTTGGTTTTCTCAGTCTTCATGTATGGTGTGGAGTGTTGGACACTGAGGGAATGTGAAAAGAAAAAAATCGAAGCTTTTTGAGATGTGGTGTTGGCGGCGAGTGCTGCAGATTCTGTGGACGGCCAGACGTACGAATGCATCTATTCTTCAGGAACTGGACATAAGAGAAAGACTGATTGAAAACTATTCTCCTGGAAGTGTCGAAGGGACAAGGTCGCGTGGACGTCAACCGACAAGATGGAGCGGTACAGTCACTGAGTTATCAGAGTCATCACTGACGAATGCCTATAAAAGAGCACAAGACTGTTCCAGGTGGAGGGAGACTGTCCACAGACGAGCCATGCCTGGAATCAGGCGTAATCATCATTCTTAGACATGAGGCACGGATTGCAGAGATTTCAAATTTATCTAATTCAATTTTAAATTATCAGCAGTGGTGGAAGTTATAATGTTGGTGTATCGAAAAATGTGCAAATAAAATATATATCTGTGCATATTTCAAATCTCTCCCAAATGAAATACGATTTTTAAATTACTTTATACTTCGTCGACGTCAATAAACATATTTGAGATATGATCAAATAAATAATAAGCTTTAAAAATCTAATAAACAAACATGTATTACAAATCTGTACCTTTAAACTAAAATGCTGGAAGTCGCATTTAGTAAATGTTCAGAAGAGCGGTTTAAAGTTGTAAAACTGTTTCAAATTTATCTCTTGAAGTAAAAGCACAATTAATTGCGGTTTTTTTTGGTTTTAAAGGCTTTGGATAAGAATATTCAATAAAAAAACATTTAAAATATGAACTATCTAATAATATTGGGACTTCAATGTATTTTGTTCTAACCACCCGGCGCTTATTTTTCTCCTTAGACTTTGGTATAAAAAATAATGTAGAATATTGAATAATAAACGATGTATTTATAAAACTTTATTTTCGCAAAAACATTAAATTATGTGCCATTAATTGACATGAATTATTTATGAATATAACATGTAAATATCAATATAATGACATGATATTAATAGCAATAAAACAGTTATAAAAAGTAAAAAGTATCTGAAAAAACGCAAAGTTAAGTATGGTTGATAATGACAATAAAACTTAATTTAGTGCAAAATCCCTCGCTGTGTCAGGGGTAGTTTGTAATAAAAATTGTGATTGCATTTAGTCTGAAGCACTGGAATAGCGAATTTATCACATCCCACATTTTAGTCTGGTAAATAAGGCAAACAAGTAAAAATGTATTCAACGCCAAAATGTCGAACGAAATATTCGCAAGTTCGGCATTGCATAGATGGGTATTTATTGAGATTGGTGAAATAGTAGATGGTCAGATCTCGGTCCTGTTACACAGTTTTGCTGTTTTGATAACGTGTGCTCCATTTAAAATTTACGTTTGCTGTATATTTAACTTTAAACTGGCAAAAATGCAGATTCGCGACTTTGGCATTGGGCCGAAGACATAATTTTAATAAGATGAAAAGAGACAGTGATTATCAGGGGATTATTTCGTAACCTCAGGTTTCCACACAGTGACTTAACAACAACAACAACAACAACAAACCATCACGCCGTTTCCCCGTAGGGGTAGGCAGAGAGGATAGAACGCCATAACACTATATCTTGGCATACAGACCTCGCTTCCTCTACATTCATACATCTTCTTATGCACGCACGCCGATTATTCCTACTTTTGACATGTCCATCTTCAAGTATTTGATGGACTTGATCGTGCCATGTCTTTCTCGGTCTTCCTCGTTTTCTGCATCCATCAACATTTGCATCGTAGATCCTTTTAGTCGTTCTTTCGCTGTCCATTCGCTCTACATGTCCAAACCAACGCAGCACCCCTTTCTTAATTCTGTCAATAATGCATGTCTCAGCCTTACACACTTCACGGATCTCGACATTTGTGCACCTATCATACATCGTTTTACCACACATTCGCCTGAGGGATCGCATTTCGACAGCATTCAACCTACTTTCATCATTATTTTTCCAATTCCATACTTCGCTCCCATACATTAGAGTTGGAACTAGAACTCCGTTTTGAACTGCTTGTTTAGCCTCCTGCGATAAACATTTGTTTGCCAAAGTAGATTTTAGTGCACCGTTCACCCTGTTCCCGGCACTCACCCTCCTTTCAATATCTTTATCGGCCTTTCCGTCCCTAGTAAACATACTTCCCAGGTACACAAATTCTTTTACCTGATTCAGAATATCTCCGTTCACGCTGATCTCAAATTTAGTTATATTTTCATCCCTTTCAAAAACCATCACTTTCGATTTATCAACATTCATAAGCAAATCGCTTTTCTTTCATACCTCGTAGACTTTTGTTACTAAGAATTGAAGGTCTTCTTTGCTGCTAGCAAGAAGCACGGCATCATCCGCATACAGAAGACAGTTAACCGTTATACCATTCATTTTTGCTCCCATTCTTAAATCTTTCAGTTCTTTCATACAGTTATCGATGTATATGTTGAACAACCATGGTTACATTACACATCCCTGTTTGACTCCTTTCGGAATATTAAACCACGATGTGAATGACCCATTCACCTTCACACATGCTGTGCTGTCCTTATACAGTGACGCAATAGCCCTTGTCAGGTGTCCTTGTTAAATGCTCAACTTACCGTGTAATTGTAGTTATTAAAAATAAAATGTAATAATCATCAACAAGTCACCGTCAACTGCAGAGAAAATAATATTCGAAATTGGTTACATGTAGATAATATCGTGATTTTTGCTGGATGATAAAACATATATTATTTAGGAGTATGAATTTAAAAAAATTTTCAATCCTGCTTTTTCAAAGCTGGAAATCGAACCAGAGAATTTAATGCATAGGATCTTACATAGGCAAATGCGTTTATCGCTGTAGCATAAAGCAGATAATTTACAGGAAAAAAATAAGCCACCTGTTTTTTTGTAATATATTATCGCAAAACAAAATATTTAAATTATGACTGAATTCGATTATTTTTGAAAACGTTTTTGAAAAAAAAAATGTTTTTGATGCACTGAGAATTCAAGACTGTTTATTCACCATTCTCATATATAATTATTATTTTAATTCTCTTATCAATTCCTGATACGCTGTCTTATATATTGATCAATGCTCCAGGTTCTAGTCCAGGGAATTTGAAATGTTTTTAAATAAAGACACATTTTTTTCATTATAACATATCATTCATAATGTCAATAATCAAACTGGCTACGTCTTGTAAGGTACGAAACCGGCTAACCACTGTAGACTATGAAACGGACAAAAATCATTAAGATTGGTGATTTAATAATGAAATGAAATATAATACATGTGTAGGGTTCATAGTCCATAATTGGTGACACACACGTGCTAAAACGTTTCACCTAAAATAGTGTGATGACCGAAGATAGCAATGTCATCGTTTTCTGTAGAATCCAACGTCACATTTAACGCAACTCTATCAGTATTGGACATGAAACTGAGATCATCGTTCTGCAGGACATTCACATCGTCCCTACTACGAAGAAATGAACCACATAGGAATGTGGTCTATAAAGAGACCACCGGAAGCAACGTTAGTCAGTCAGCCCAACAAACTCAGTTCAGTCAGTCAAACCAGCTCGACGAAGTCACTCAGTTTCAACGTATAGTTCAAATCTAGTCTTCTCAACTCCTCATATACGTTACTCACGCGCTCCTCAACAATGTGTTCCAAATTCAACATGTAATAAATCAGCATTCAAACCGCAACCGCGTCTCTTCTGTCCATCACCAAATGAGACGGGATCACCACACTCTCAACGCCAGTCAATCAGTCTAACAAGTTCAGTTCACTTCAGTCCAGCACGACGAAGTCATACAGTTCCAGAATGTAGTTCAATTGCAGTCTCTTCAACCCATCATCGCCGCTACGCTCGCGCTACACAACCAAGTGCTGTATCATTACGAGTGTAGTTTTATTGGCGTTATGATATTTGTAAATAAATCAATACTGTTTTACCTACTAAAGGGGTTTTTGCAAAAACGAACCGGATGGTACTGAGAACCTACAGCTTATTAAAATTTGACATTGATGAATATTCGTCTCGCTTTTTATCTTAAGAAAACAATTAATTTAAATACTTAAATTTGTTCGCGGTGACTGCATATAAATTGAAAGTATATGAGTTTTTATCTTACTGTTGAACAAAATGTCTTCATGTCGGTTGCGAGTGCTTTTTATTTATACATTTTTACCATTGGGGATTTTATGTCTTTCCTTGCTAGAAGACACAATAGTTGACAATACAGATGATGGATGCGATCTGCCCCAGAATGTTATAGAGGATATAGCCAAATATTCCGATACAACTAATCGTATAATCGACTATTTTACCCAGGGAGAATACAAGGGAAAAACGTGGGATCAGTAAGTAGCACTTTTTATTATTTATTACATACGCCCAGAGGGCTTTTATATGACTGGTACAAAATTACAATTCAAGAGTTTCATGGTATAACAAGACAATAAGTAGGTCTAAAAGATATTTTTATTTTTATTTTATTTTATTAAAATAAACGTCACATGGTACATTTTTCATATTAGTTGCAATTACAATAATATAAATACGTTAAAGTAGAATTATAAGTAAAGTAAATTATTTTAAAAAATATATAAATTAAACGGTGATTTACAAATTAAGAAGTCTGAAAAGATAAACAAAATATATACACTCGTTCAGCAACACAAATTAACTGTATTGTCCCATTTGTATCAACCGCCTTTGGTAAAAAGCAATACAATGTAATTGCTCCAAAAATATTTAATGATTTATTGCCAAATATAAAAGACTCAAAATGTAAAACAAATTTTAAAATTTAAATAACTGCACATATAAATAGTGTAGCGAGAGATTAAAAAAAAAATATATATCTAAATGAAAAAACGTAGTACTTTATATAATTGGTAAACATATTATTTATATTTTTATGTATTTCATTGCTTTATATTTGTTTTATTATATATTATACATTATTATTTATGTTTAAGTAACATGTATTTTTGATACATATAAATACTTTATATTTGTATAATAACAATTTTTAATTTCTTACATTTGATTAGCTTGGCATTTATAATTAAGTAGTTTTAGTTTTTCTTTTTTATGTTATTGTTTTATTAGTATAGGACTACTAATACTCTAAAGATAGAAAATCTCCATCTTAGAACAGGTTGTGCCATGTAAGATGGAGACTATCATAAACAGAGAACACTCCGTTTTCATTTTACATTAATTGGTTTTATTTAGATTCCCTGTTATTAAGTATGTATTTTATTTTTTTGCTTTAAATTTATAAATAAAAAAATAAATAAACAGTATAAAAATTAATTAATAAAAATTTACAGCAGGGATGGAGAATACCTTAAAGAAGGGAATATGGAAGTTTAGGCATTTACAAGGCTTATGACCTGACGTTAGCTGGTTTAAGTAGCCACTTTACACACTGTGTAACATTCACCATTTCGCCTATGTTTGAACATCCAAATTACTTAAATTTTTCCATCTGTTGATTTTAGTAAAGAAAGAGCTGAAACCTTTATTGTTGTGAAGAGATTCATTTGACTCAATTATTTCACACAGTAGGCAACGCCTGAAAACAATTTTTCAATTTTTAAACTTCTTCTTGGACCAGTTGGTTCTATTATAATATTTGAGTTTGTCCAAATGTTTGTAGACAAAATACTGGATTTTTCCCCCTCGGGAGGGATTAACAGTTATAAAATTATTGGTAAAAAAAAATTTCCGATAAGAAATATTTTAAAACTGTAAAAAAACTAGTACAACCATACATTTCAATAAAGAAATTAAAACAACGTTGAATAAAACCTAACTAAACGATAAAATGGATATAAAATATCAAAAATTGTTATTTAAAACTACTTCTTAGGTAAACAGTATAAATATAAAAAAATGTATTGGGAAATAAAAAAAAATAATAAAGAGAAACATTTCATAATAAAATCAAGAAAAAAAAACATTTATAAAGATATTTAAACAATTTTGTACATTACTACATGATAAAAACATTTAGATCTATTAGATACTACCTTCTTTTATCCTTGAAATATAGTACAAAAATGTAAACATTAATTATTATTATTTTACTGAGTTATCGTTCCTTTTCTGCTCTTTATGGGGCATAGGGCACTGCATTGATGCACCAACCGCATTTGACCATTTTTTGTTAAACGTATAATGATCAGTCTTTCGCTTCAAATGCCAGTCCAGGGACTATGAAATATTCTAGAGCATAAACGCCTTTCAAAATAAATATTTCCAGTCAACCCTGTCAGGAATCGAACCCGAGACCTCTTGCATGGTTTATAAACGTGCGGACTAATACACCACGAGGCCGACATGCTTTAAAGATATACGTAAATAAAACAAAAACAAGCAAACAAACAAACCATCACGCTAGGATAGAACGCCATAACACTCTATATTGGCATACAAACCTCGCTTCCTCTACATTCATACATCTTCTCATGCACGCACGCCGATTATTCCTACTTTTGACATGTCCATCTTTAAGTATTTGATGGACTTGATCGTGCCATGTCTTTCTTGGTCTTCCTCGATTTCTGCATCCATCAACATTTGCATCGCAGATCCTTTTAGCCGTTCTTTCGCTGTTCATTCGCTCTACATTTCCAAAGCAACGCAGCAACGCCCCTTTCTTGATTCTGTCGATAATGCATGTCTCAGCCTTACACACTTCACGGATCTCGACATCTGTGCACCTATCATACATCGTTTTACCACAGATTCGCTTACGGGATCGCATTTCGACAGCATTCAACCTACTTTCATCATCATTTTTTCAATTCCATACTTCGCTCCCATACATAAGAGCTGGCACTAGAACTCCGTTGTGAACTGCTAGTTTAACATTTGTTTGCCAAAGTAGATTTCAGGGCACCGTTCACCCCGTTCCCGGCACTCATCCTCCTTTCAATATCTTTATTTATTTTATTTTATTTTATTTGGGAAATCAACAGTTCTACATTCATATGTTTAGTAAACAAACAGATATAGTGTATAAACTCAGACCTAATAACAGTTTTCCACATAGTATACAAAGTTAGTAAAGAAAAAATATTACAAATCAAATAAATATCTACATACAATTTATACATATAAAAATGTTATTATTTTAATGTACTCAATAATCAAAGATTTTTCTCGGCCTTTCCGTTCCTAGTAAACATACTTCCCAGGTACACAAATTCTTCTACCTGATTCAGAATATCTTCGTTTACACTAATCTCAAATAAGGTAATATTTTCATCCCTTTCAAAAACCATAACTTTTGATTTTTTAACTTTCATAAGCAAATCGCTTTTCTTAAATATAACATAAAAGTTGGTACGTACATAACTAAATATTTTTGAAAAATTATAACAGTTTTAGGCAAAAAAATAAGAATACCGTAGGTATTACGAGTATTTGAGTTTACGTAAGTAAAATACAAAAAATCAAGGTGATTTTTAAAGCGTTCGTGTAATGTAAATTATTTTTATTTTATCACCGAAAAAAAACATAATAAACATAAAATAAAACTGGCAATGGATAACGAAACATATCAGTTTCTCCATACTCGTTTCCGAGCCGGTGTAGTCTGATGCTTGGAGAATTTAGTAAATAATTATGTCTACCAGACGACACAACAAAGGTAGACTGTAATTTTAAAAATCATATATTTGGTAGTTTTAGACTTATCAGTCTAGTGAAATCAGGGGCGTCTAGTGTGTTGTTCGCCATTTTAAAAATTCTTCAATTAGAAAGGGATGACAAGTTAAAAAAGTTTGAAATTTCTAAAGATTGAAATTTCTAAAATTTATTTTTTATTTTTTAATGTTAAGGTGAGATTTTTATTAAGGCTTTAGCCCAAGAAAATCATATTAGTTTTCACAACATTATTTTTTGGTATGTGTATTTTTGTACATACACAAATCTGGATTTCTCCCGAGGGGAAGTAGGTATATATTTTTTACGCTAGTGAAAGCTTTCTCATTTAATAAGATATATACAAGAATCAAAATGATACCGTTGTCGATATTCGCTAATAAGCGGAATGGGGAATGTTGTACGTAAAGTGGCCACTCAACCCAGCCAATGACAGGTCATAAGCCCTGTAAACGCTCGAATATCGATAATCCTGAATTTGAAAAAAATTCTACCTCATCTCTATAGGAATATTGATAAAAAAAAAATATATACCTACTTCCCCTCGGGAGAAATCCAGATTTGTGTATGTACAAAAATACACATACCAAAAAATAATGTTGTGTAATAAGATCTGGTCAAAATATAAGTATAAATAAAATTGCAGAATCATCTGCAGGCGATTACTAGTACTTAATTTAACTCGGAAGAGTCTTAAATACATAAAATAAAGTAATATGCTAATTAAAAATACTTAACTTCAATATCAATACATAGATGGTGCTCCAACACGCTAGTGAAAGCTTTCTCATTTAATAAGATATATACAAGAATCAAAATGATACCGTTGTCGATATTCGCTAATAAGCGGAATGGGGAATGTTGTACGTAAAGTGGCCACTCAACCCAGCCAATGACAGGTCATAAGCCCTGTAAACGCTCGAATATCGATAATCCTGAATTTGAAAAAAAATTCTACCTCATCTCTATAGGAATATTGATAAAAAAAAATATATACCTACTTCCCCTCGGGAGAAATCCAGATTTGTGTATGTACAAAAATACACATACCAAAAAATAATGTTGTGTAATAAGATCTGGTCAAAATATAAGTATAAATAAAATTGCAGAATCATCTGCAGGCGATTACTAGTACTTAATTTAACTCGGAAGAGTCTTAAATACATAAAATAAAGTAATATGCTAATTAAAAATACTTAACTTCAATATCAATACATAGATGGTGCTCCAACACGCTAGTGAAAGCTTTCTCATTTAATAAGATATATACAAGAATCAAAATGATACCGTTGTCGATATTCGCTAATAAGCGGAATGGGGAATGTTGTACGTAAAGTGGCCACTCAACCCAGCCAATGACAGGTCATAAGCCCTGTAAACGCTCGAATATCGATAATCCTGAATTTGAAAAAAATTCTACCTCATCTCTATAGGAATATTGATAAAAAAAAATATATATACCTACTTCCCCTCGGGAGAAATCCAGATTTGTGTATGTACAAAAATACACATACCAAAAAATAATGTTGTGTAATAAGATCTGGTCAAAATATAAGTATAAATAAAATTGCAGAATCATCTGCAGGCGATTACTAGTACTTAATTTAACTCGGAAGAGTCTTAAATACATAAAATAAAGTAATATGCTAATTAAAAATACTTAACTTCAATATCAATACATAGATGGTGCTCCAACACGCTAGTGAAAGCTTTCTCATTTAATAAGATATATACAAGAATCAAAATGATACCGTTGTCGATATTCGCTAATAAGCGGAATGGGGAATGTTGTACGTAAAGTGGCCACTCAACCCAGCCAATGACAGGTCATAAGCCCTGTAAACGCTCGAATATCGATAATCCTGAATTTGAAAAAAAAATTCTACCTCATCTCTATAGGAATATTGATAAAAAAAAAATATATATTAGTTTTCCATTTAAAATAATGTTATATTAAAAATCACAGCATAAAAAAATCGTAAAAATAAAACTAGGTAAAAAAATTAATTACAGGGGTATTTCTGATAAAAAATGTTAAAAAATCGTATCATCATCATCATCATTGTTATTTCCTTTCCACGCCTAATCGCAGAGTATTTTTATCATTTTTGTTACACAAAAGTGAAATGATCAATCTTACGCTTCAGGTCCAGGGACAATGAAATATTCTAGTGTAAAAACACCCTTTTAAATAAAAATTTCATATCAACCATGTCAGAATCTAACTCTAGATTTCTTGTATGGTAAGCAAACGTGCTAACCATCACACCACGAGGCCGACAAAGACATTATTTGACGACTTTCTTTAGTGAGACGATAAGGTGATCAGTCTTACACTTCAGGTCCCTCTACAGAAACAATAAAATACTGCAGTTCAAAAAACCTATACAATCAATATTTCACGTCCACCCTTACAGGAATCAAACCCAGGATCTCAATAATAGTAGGCAAATATATTAACCACTACACAATGAGGCGAACTTATCTCCACTCAATTTTCTTATTCAGATCTTTAATTTGAGAGCCGCCATAACCAAAAAATTCAAGTTAAAGATGGATAAAGTATTACATTATATTTTCATATATTGTAAGCATACAAGAAAAATAGGCCAGATAATTTTTTTAAAATTTAGATATTTTTTCGTCAAAATTTAATACTGGATTTATTGAATTAAAAAAAAAAAACTTGCATAGTTTTTTTACAATTTGATTATTGTATATTGTTAGGTTTTGAACATCTTCCACAGGAAATATTGACAAAATCAAAACTTCTTTACTAACAAAATACATTGCTTATCCTTAGTATTTGTAAAGTATAAAAACTTTAAATCAAATGTGTACTAAATAGCAAAATTATTAGTTTGTGATTATAAAAAGACTTCAATCTTAATTTGCCAACAAACAACAATTAGAACGTTACGAACTTTTCAAACATCAACAGATGAAAGAATTGAAGGAATATAGATGTTCAAATATGGGCAAAATAGTAAATGTTACACAGTGTGTAAAGTGGCTACTTAAACCAGCCAATGATAGGTCATTAGCTTTGTAGATGCTTAGACTTCTATATTACATCGTTTACATCATCTTTTTTGTAATTTATTTATGTTATTCTAAAAATATAATTGATTAAAATAAAATAAACTATTGTTAGACGTCACTCCCCATTGTGTACACAAAAATTTTTTATTTCTTTTACGTAATGGGAAACGTTAATGTAAATATATGCATTTGATTTATGTAAAAAAATGTATTTAATATTGTATTTTTATTTGTTATTAATATTTTTTTTAAATTTAAAAAAATTACCTTCTCTTAAATGTTCTTCATATCTTTTGTAATATGTTAATTAGAACGTAGTTATGCGGAAAGCAGCCAGTCCGCAATAAAAAAATGAAATATTGGTGTTTTTGTGAGCAGTAAGGTCAAGTCTATGTTCTGCTAAAAACAGCCAGACCACTTTTATACGAAAGACTGTAATAATCACCTTCTGAAAATAGGTTGATCACAAAAACGGTATTTCTCAATTTGCAGAAAACACCCACAGCACTTGAAAAACCTTACGGTACTTTAAGAATCATTAACACTGGTAAAATACATAATTCGATTCTTGTCTGTAATATTAAAAAAATCTAATGTATCCATTGTTTATCATCTGTCAAAGGCATTGCAACTGTTGTGAAGACTTAAATTTTCACTCTTTTCATAAAAGTGCTATTATCTCAATTGAACTTTTTTTTGACTTGCTGCTTTCTACATAACTACATTTAAATATGACTTGGTCATTTTTCCTTATTTGCTCATGATATGTAGTTATATATGTTTTTTAAATATATATTTTTATATTTCAACCCGTGTATTTAATAGCCTTACGTATCATGTACAAGGCTAAGGGACTCGGAAAAAATCGTTTTTGTTTGTCTTGGAAATGGGATGTTCGATCACTGATTTTGGTTTATTACCTTTATTAGTCCAATTACCATTGTTGCAAAGTTCAAGAACAATGGCGCGTGATAACTACTTTTAACTACAGTGTGGATATCTGTTAAGGATATTCCATCTTTCCTGCATTCTGCTTCAAGATTATGGCGTAGTTAACTGAAAAATGGGCACTGAAATAACAGATGTTTGATACTTTGTGAAGAAATATCATCGCATGGACAATAGTCATCATTCCTTAATTTAAACCTATATAGGTAACTTCTCATAGCTCCGTGTCTAGTAAAAATTTGGGTCGTTTCGAAAGTACTTTGGTGATGACGAAGGAAGTTTGCTGCATCAGCCAGCGTTGGAAAAACAATTTCGTGATTTTACCTGTAGAAGAAGCGCGGTAATGATCCTATTGACGCTGCTACGTATTTTGTTTTATACAACGTTTAGCAAAGCTAAGGAGATAGTCTGAGAAGAAAGTTGCTGTTCTTTTACATGTTGCGGCTCTTGCTCGTTCATATACTTTCATTTCCTAAGATACCACCATGTTCTTTTATACAGCATATTTGAAAAATCATCCCTCTGATTTTAAGATGCTTAATTTTCCTCTGAATATCTACAATTAATGGATTTACCGACCAAGTATCAGTTATAGCTTGAACGCCAGAACGATAATCTGATATTATTTTTGCCATGTAATGTATGTTTGAAATTAAAATATTTGGTACACCTTTATTTAAATTAAAATTAAAATTGATTAAATAAATATGTACAAGTGGAAGTGTATTTAAATTTGCCCAAACATACCGTTTATATAATGTTGTGTACGTAATTGGTGCTAAGTCAAACTTTTTATTTTTTATTATTGTCTATAATGCACATATTATGCGCATCTTAAAAACGTAACCCAGTATGCACAACAGTTAAAACCCTAATTGAATATAAAATGCATAGTAACATGACTCAAATATAAAATAAATACATAAATATTATTATTTTGTGATTTCAGTTTGGCTGTATTTGTGGACAAGTTTGGGAATCGCATTTCAGGATCACAAACTTTAGAAGATGCTATCGATTACATGGTTGAGATTTCAAAATTAAATGGTTTAGAAGATATTCGCACAGAAAATGTTAAGGTAACTCAAAAATTAAATATATATAATTTGGCTGAGAGTGCGTAATAAATTTAGAAATTAAAAAATAATCAACATTAAAGAATTGAAATTTATTGCAACAGAGAAGAAAAACATTTTTGAGATGGACATATGGAAGTTTAGGCATATACAGGGCTTATTACTTGTCATTGGTTGGTTTTAGTGGCCACTTAATACACTGTGTAACATTCACCATTTTGTCTATGTGTAAACATCTACATTTCATCAACTCTTCCATCTGTTGACTTTTGTGAAGTTAAAGAGCTGAAACATTTATCATGTGAGTGAGATTCATCCGGCTTAACCAATTCACCTACTAGGCAACGCCTGAAAAAAAAAATTCAATTTTTATACTTCTTATTTAACCAGGTAGTTAATTCAACAAAGTTTTGAGTATGTAAAAATGCTTGCAGACTAGCCGAATTTCCTCTCTAGGGAGTTATTCATATTTAAATTGGTTGCAACAGAGAAGGAAAACCTTTTTGAAAAGTATACGAAGTGACACTTAAACCCGCCAGTGACAGGTCATAAGCGCTGTAAATACCTAGACTTCCATATTCCCTTCTCAAAAATGTTATCCCTCTCTGTTGCAACAAAACATTGTTAAACATAAAACAATATTATGAATTGAATCGGCATTCACTTCGAAAGAACAGTTTATTAACTCTTAAAAGACTGTGGTAAATAATTCCTTTGCGCGCGGTGATGTAACATCGTGTTACCACTAGTAAAAGACGGAATATTCTAAAGTTCGGACATTTGAAAAAAATGGAAAACATGGAGACTACTGTTTAATAACTCCTTTTTCATAATTTATGGGAATAAACATATAATTTAATCCTGTTATAGCAAAATAAATTGAAAATCACAAATACGCCACTCATGTTACGCGCGTGCGTCCCCCATCATTGTCATTAACCGAAAGAAGACTAAATCTGTTTTAGATGATACTCACTGCAGAACAGCGTCTCAGTCTTCCTAGTTATGACTTATATCTTCGTGCTCTGTCTTGTATAAGGTATCTGTATATATGTATTGCTGAATTAGCGGACATTCATGCTTCGCGTAGCAAGGTTAAATATTTTTTGCATTTACATATAGCAGAGTGGTACAAATTTTACTTTCCAAATCGGGTGTGAAAACGTCCATTTGAAGATTCCAAAAAATACGAATTCATAATTTAAAAAAATAAGAGAGATATATCAAATCTTGTGTCCTATGTCGACTAGTGTGACATCACAGCCACACAAGAGTTAAAAACTATTATGAAAATAAAACTTTTTTATCAGTATTACAAAACTTTTATTATTTTACAAGAATACTTCTAAAGTTTCGGGAAAATACTCCTCCTATTGACGGGTGATTAAAAACTAATAGTGCAAACAGAATGTTCACGGTTATATAGTAGAATATATCGTGGGCATACAAGAAAAATTGACCAAGTGACAAAATTAGTAATGTTCGGGGTAGCCATTTTAGTGTTTTTCTAGAGTTCAATTGCTTCTCAAAGATCGGATTTGTCAAGTAAGTGGTTGTTAATTTTACATTATATGTACGATATTTTCAACTTTTATGTAAAGTATAAACGTATTTAAAAAACATTTTTAATTTTATATAAAAAAATATTAAAAACTTCAATTTTACCTGTAAAATTTGACATGAAATTTTGCAGATATTCATTTTTGTTTCGTTCATTGAGGGAGATAGTATTTTTTTAATTTTATAACCATAAATTATGTTTCTGGAATTTTTTATTTCAATAATCCATAATTCCATTTTTTTATGTTTATGAAGGTGAAATAAACACAGAAATACAAAATAAATGAAAAAGAAGTGTTACGTAATAATCTAAAAAATACATTTTATTAATTAACTTTTTATAAAAAAAACCGTATCTGTCAAACACAAAACGTGTGCTTACTTACTAACTAATAACTCTAAACTAACAAAAAAAATTGACTCACTTTTACTTAGTCGATTCTTTGGATCTTAAATTTACTAATAAAAATGACTATGTGTGTTGGTCAGTTTTACTTGTCAAAAATCTGTGAGCTTCTATAAAACAGTCACATATTTTACAAATCAATTGTTTTCGGAGCGTTGGATCGACTTGGAATTTTTACCAGTCAAGCACTATACTAATACGATGTCAAAAAGTCAATAATCTTAATTTCGTCATTTTTGCAAATGGTCAGTTTTACTTGTATAACTACGATATACAAAAACTAACAAATTAATCACTGACGGAACCTGAATTAGGGTTGTTCTCCACTTATCTAGGTGTAATCATACATATGGACAGTTGTCCAAAGTACAAATATGGAAATATGATCACTGAGGGAAAGAATGTTGAGTGAAATTTAGTTCTTGAAATCAAGCACATTAGTAAATGTAACAATATTTATAACTGTAATTTGGTTTGTGGGAAGACACCCATTAAGCTAATAAAAAAATTGTGTCAAACTGATAAGAAGTTTAAATTTAGTAATAATTTAATATAAAACAATTTCAGAAGCGTACCGATACAATGTAGTTTCAGAGCTGTGAGAATAATTATCAAATATATTATTTGTTTATTTATTGAAGCAAAACAACGTTATCATAAAAAGATAGTCTGAAATAATTATGAACATTAATTTAAATTTAAGTTTATTGCAACGGAGAGGGAAAACATTTTGAAAAGGAAGTATGGAAGTCTAGGTATTTACAGGGCTTATGACCTGTCACTGGCTGGTTTAAGTGGCCATTTACACACTGTGTAACATTCACCATTCTGCCCATGTTTAAACATCCACATTTCCTCGACTCTTCCATCTGTTGACTTTTGTGAAGTAAAGGAGCTGAAACCTTTATTTTGCAGGTGAGACATCGTTTAATTAACTACCAGGAAAAAGAAGTATAAAAATTGAAAAAATTGATTTCAGGCGTTGCCTAGTAGGTGATTTGGTTCAGCCGGATGAATCTCATCCGCACAATAAAGGTTTCAACTCCTTTACTTCACAAAAGTCAACAGATGGAAGAGTTGAGGAATTGTGGACTTTTAAACATGGGCAGAATGGTGAATGTTACACAGTGTGTAAAGTGGCCACTTAACCAGCCAACGACAGGTCATCAGCTCTATAAATGCATATATTTCTATATTACTTTCTCTAAAATGTTTTCTCTCTCTGTTCCGATAAATTTAAATATGAATAACTCCCTAGGAAGGAAATCCAGCCAGTCTGCAAGCATTTGGACATACTCAAACATTGTTGAATTAATTGTAATCATTGCAATATTTCTTTTAGGTTCCACATTGGGTGAGAGGAAACGAAAAGGCTACATTATTAAAACCGAGAGTTAAAAATTTACCTATACTTGGTATTGGTGGTAGTGTAGCTACACCTATCCGGGGTATTACCGCCAATGTAGTTGTCGTTCAAAATTTTACAGAATTGAAAGCTCTTTCTAATGCATCAGTCAGCGGTAAAATAGTTCTTTATGCAGCACCATTTGTAAGTTATGATGAGACCGTTAAATACAGAACTACAGGAGCATCTGAAGCTGCAAGAAGGGGAGCTGTAGCAGCTCTTGTAAGATCTGTAACACCGTTTTCAATGGCAACCCCACATACGGGAGGTCAATACAACCAAACTGATAAAAAAAGAATTCCAATCGCAGCCATTACCGCAGAAGATGCTGACCAACTTTTGAGAATGCAAAACAATGGCGTGAATATCACGATCAAACTGATTATGCCAGCAACATCGGAAACCAAAATATCAAGAAACACCATAGCGGACTTGAAGGGAGCTACAGAACCAAATAAATTAGTTATAGTGTCAGGACATATAGATAGTTGGGACGTAGGAGATGGTGCAATGGATGATGGAGGTGGTTCTTTCATATCTTGGGTAGCTCCGGTTGTTTTAAAAAAGCTGAATCTGCGTCCCCGGAGAACTCTGAGAACAATTTTGTGGACAGCTGAAGAACCTGGACTCATCGGAGCTAAAGCCTATGAAAAAGCACACCGAAAAGATAACGACAACATAAACTTTATTATGGAGTCTGATTTTGGTACATTCTCACCCCGCGGATTAATATACAGAGGAAGTAAAACTGGAGAGTGCATGATGAAAGAAATATTAAAGTTATTTCACCCTATAAATGCGACCCAACTGACGTTGGATGAACCTGGACCAGATATTGATTTTTTTACGAAGCAAGGAATTCCTGGAGGTGGACTTTTTACTGATAATGAGAAGTATTTCTGGTACCACCATTCAGCGGGAGATACAATAAACGTTATCGAACCCGACGCTCTCGATAGATGTGCAGCGTTTTGGACTGCTTTCTCATACATTGTAGCTGATTTAGCGCATGATATTCCGAGAGATATAAAACCTGTTAATGCTATTTTGATAGAATAATATATTTATTTTTGGTTCTTAAATTCCTATTTTATTTTCCATTGAAGATGACTATTAATTGAGGTTTTGCCATTTTATTTGTTTTTACTTTAAAATACTTAATTGGCGATGCGTAAGCTGGTTCTCGACAGAAGGTATATAAATTTATTTTTTTCACAGCGCGAAATTGGAATTAATAGGAAAGGAGTTGGGATGGACTGACCTTTTGTAGATTTTTGGTTCCTCTTGAAAACAGCAGCAAAACTCCACATTGATGGTCTCTTCTTTGTCACATAAATTTAGTTTAAGTTTAATATTAATTGTATTTTTATTTTTACGCAATGCGGTATACCGAAATCGATTTTGCGATTTACGTGTGTGTTAGTCGAGTTTTGATCGGACACTGACCCCAGGTGACAAATTAATTAACTAAATAGTTTCTGGAACTTTACACAGATGTGAAAGGGACAGGATTCAAGTTGGCGAGAGAAAAGGAGACGGGTATAGGAATTCATTTACGCTGTGACACATTTTCAAACGGCCTAACCAAACTAGTACCTAATAATTTAACAATATTTGAATTTATTAAAAATTAAATACTTAGCACAAAAGAATTTGATATTATATTACAACACAACAAGTTTTCGGTATTCCGAATTACCCATCATCAGGTGTAAATATAAACTAAACTTAAATATATACATAGAAAAGTACTTAGGTATTGATAGGGTCGGGTGGAAAGGGCAAGGTAATGTGTGGTAGAGGGGGTGATTATGGATACAAATCATTTTTTTCATTTCCATGAAATTAAACTTTTACATTATGTTACAAATAAAGGTATTATTATGAATAATTTAGAAAATATTGAAATACAAAAAAAATCTGAGTTTAATTTAATTAAAAATTCTTCACCTCTGTGATCAATATTCCCCAAAATTAGGAAAACTCTACCTTCTCCACCACACATTGCCTTGCCCCTTCCACCTGACCCTATAAGTACCTTAGTACTTATCTGTGTATATATTTTAGTTTGGTTTATATTTACACCTGATGATGGGTAATTCAGAATACCTGAAACTAGTTGTGTTATAATATCTGTCTAAGTTGTATATATGTAAGATGAAGATCCATAACTGGATTGTATCGAGGGGTAGAAACCACTGTATGAGATTGCTTCGGGAATAAATGCATAACATCGCTGCTGTTTTCATTATTTTTATTTTCATTACTATCCATATACGTATATCGTAAATGTGCATGTCATCACTGTCATACGTATTATTAATTAACTTTTGATTCCATTTTCGAGATGTATTATAAATTTTTTATTATTTTTATTTTTCTATTATTATTTTGTATATTGTTTTGATTATTTTGCATATTTTTTTGATTACCTGCATATTGTTTTAATATGTAAATAAACATTTTTGATTTTTGATTTATATATCGAAGAGTCCCGACTTAACACGGAATTTTCTAACAAGTCGGGACGTAAAAAAACATATAATTGTGTCTATGTAAAATTTCGTATTTTTTGCATTCAATAAATAAAATAAAAATTTATAAAACTCTTACGTGGTAAAAATTACGAAGTGTTTCATAAAAAAAAAAAAACTTAATATTTTTCCACGAAGTAAATGCTAAAACAATAAATAATAAGACTATATTTATTTTGCTCGCTCAAACTAAGGTTTTTCTGATAGTGCATCAAATAAATGCTAAAATTTTATTTGTTGAGTTATGCCTTTAGTTGTACAAATAAAACCTGTACTCTTTTTTTATTTATTTTTCAAAAATATTTACCCAATAATATTTAACTTAAAGCCCTGCTGAATTATATACTGTTCTTATATATTGTTTCAATTGTTTCATATTTAACCTCCATCGATAATAATTTGATTTAAAAGCGCTTATTACGCCATTTTTTTAATTTTATTTAAAATTAAAATTATTTAAAATTAGCACATAACAAAAAATTTGCTAGCCATACTTTGAGCATACTGACATTACAACTTTTTACTCGTGTACCCATCCTTGCCGGGTAGCCGACTCCCAATACATAACTTATTTTAATTTTATTTTTAATATGTAATTTTTTTTAATTTAAAGAAAGAATATATAAAATAATTAGACCCCCGAGGCATTATATATATATACAAGCAGTCATACTTGTTACCTAGGTAGGTTCATGCTCATTTGCATGTTTATAGGAAGTGGACACTACTGACTTTGCAACAATAACCAATGAACCAGAGATTCAATCTGTTTGTACAATATACTAATATAAAGTCTATTTATTTTTATTTTTGCCGAATTTATGTGTCTATGTAAGATTTACACACCTAAAATGCATCTCTAATTGACTACTTTTCGTCTATATTTCTCTGTTTTCCCATAAATCTTTTATTCTTAATTACCTAACATTACTTTTATTGAGTTTAGCCATAACAATTAACCATGTTTTCTTTTTATTATCTAACTTTGTATTCAACTTTAATTTTGTACAAATAGGCTACGGCCGTTAGTCATGGTAATAAATAAATAAATAAATAATCGATGCAACAATTTTTCAAAACATTTCCCGGCAGAAAGTATGTTCTAATCTCAAATCACTTACTCGAATATAGTAACACATGAATGAACGTTATTTTGGTAATAATAAGCGTGAAAATAATATCGAGATAATTTTAATGACTCAAAGAATATGATGTGTATTTTTAAATCATCGCAACGTTGCGCTGGCAATATCTAATAACTGATTTATATTTTTTAATATTTTTTACTTCTCAAATGTTCTTAAGTTTTCCTTTTATTTATTTTTATTATTTATAAAACATATAATGAATTTAGTAGATATTATACTCCCAGGAGTTATATTTAAAAAACTCATTTGGGACCGTACATATAAAGATTTTTTTTTTGTGACAATACATAATATCATACGTAGATACACTCCAAAGTAGTAAGAAAACACAAAATAAAAAACACATAACACAGTACTTTACACTATCTATATAAATTACATTAAAAGCTATCACTATCAAAAAGATTTAAGTAATATTTTTTATTGCGACATTTTTGGTTTTGCTATTCGACTTTTCGATTTTAAGCTCATCGGGCGGTTTACTAAATTTGTAGTGGCCAATATTTTACAGAGTTTTTTTTCCAAACTTCGTTGAGCGAAATTGAGTAACATGATTTTTTTCTGAGTTACGCGTATTATGGTTATGAATGTTTTAATTAAATCCGTATTTTAAATTTGTGTAAGCAGAAAAGTTTATAATATTTATAATATTATGTCTGCCTTAAAACAGGTTGTACCTAGTTAGGCAGACTAGACATGATCCAGAGAAATCTATTACCTAAGTGTGTATGTAATAGATAAAGTAATTGTATTTTTTGTTAATAAACTATGTTTATTTTAATATTATTATTATGTTAAATAGTCTTGGTGATGTCATGCAGTGGCATCACCTTGAATGTATTTTTTATTTTTGTTACGGATAAAAATTGTGAAGACTGTGTTTGTGGCATACAAAATTTAGGAAAATATAATGATTTGAGATTCGTTTAACATAATTTGCTATTATGAACCATACAACTTCATGGGAAAACGAATTCTCACGCGGGTGCGGGGCGAGAAATAGCGAGGACAAAGCCCTAGGGCTTCTAGGATATAGTGGACTGTGTTTTTTAATTTTAATATATTTGGTGAATATCTTTGATATGCGGTATGCAATGTCAATCGGTCACAACCCGAACAAATGAAATAGATCGGGAATGGAAGCTACTTACCTGGTTTGTTCTTGATGGAATTGCGGTCCGACTGGTCAATTGCGAGCGGCACCAACACTAGGACAGCCCCCCGATCTGAAGCTGAACACTGGTGGTTGGTGGAAACAAATGGCGATGCGGCACACGTTTGGCAAAAAAAAAATACGACACTAGGTCTTGCTGTGGCGGGTTATCAAAGGATGCAAGAGGTGGGAAGTGAACAGTTGTTGTGGGTAAAGGATATTGAAGTGTAACAATAATCGACAAATGCATTCCCACATAATTCGCAACCACAACGAGTTATAATTTTAGTTGGATTATCCGAAATGTTCAAATACCAAAATTATTCGATTATCACAACCGGTTATACGCAACACTAAATGAAAGTAATCTTCGACTAGCACATTATTCATAATCCCGGTAATTCAAGATAAGACATAATTTATGTATAAAATATTATGGTTTTTATATCGCACTGGTATTGTTGACTTATTTGAATATTGTGTTACTTAATAAAAACGTGGACGTGACAAATGTTATTTGTTGGTATTCTATTGCCGTTATGATTACTAACTGAAAAGCAAATAATATTATCAAACAAAAGTTTTGATTAGTGTAACCTGTCTCCGGAAGTAGACAAATATATACATTGCTGAATATATCAACGTAACAAATATTATAATTGAACATTTTTTTAAGGGTAAGTAAAAAAGATAAACGTGAGATGGTAAGTAGTGACAGAACAAAACGAGAATTCAGCTGAAACGGAAACCGAAACAGTTTCAGCCAAAATCGAAACAAAATCATATTTCATTCTTAAAAGACTGTGGTAAATAATCCCTTTGCGCGCGGTGATGCAACATTGTGTTACCATTGGTAAAAAACGGAATATTCTAAAGTTCAGACATTTGAAAAAAAAACATGAAGATAATTTTTTATAACTTCTTTTCCATAATTTATGCAAATAAACACATGACTTAGCCCTGTTATAAAAAAATAATTAAAAATCATAAAGACTCCGGTCATATAACGCACGTGTCCCCCATCACTGCCATCAACCAATTGAAACTATTTTAAACAACACTCACCACAGAACACCGTATTTGTCTTCCTTGTTATGAGTTTTATCTTCGTGCTCTCTTATACAGATGTGTTGCTGAATTAGCGAACATTTATTCTTCGCGTAGCAACGATAAAAAAAAAATGTATTAACATCCAGGATAGTAATACATATTTTACTTTCCAAATCCGGTGTGAAAATGTCCATTTGAATATTTTAAAAAATACGAGTCCATAATTTAAAAAAATAAGAGACATATATCAAGTTTTGTGTCCTATGTCGACTAGTGTGACATCACAGCCACACAAGAGTTAAATAAGTCTTTTTGAAACTTCCGAAATTAGGCGTTCTTATTGTTAAACATATGATTCCATTAATATAAATGTTAAATAAAATAAGCAATGAAAGAAAAGGCATAAACTTAATTAGTAAATATGTTTATTTTTAGAGCTTTTCGATTTGTTGTCCATAATAATACTTAAAGGTAACAGTTCTTTAATGTTTGTCATGCGAACTTTAACTTATTGACTATAAAATATTTAAAAAAATAGAAACATTAAAGAACTACTAACTTTAGTCAACAAATTACAAAACTAGTATATTTTGTTTTTAATCTTTATATTAGACAATGGCAATACAATAACTATTTTTTTGAATGAACGACAATCAAATATCTCTTACTGTGCTATTTTTTTTTTTTTTAATTAAAAGTTAAGTATTTTCAAAATACTTCAGTAAAAAATAAAAATAAAATTTTGAAAAATCTGCTTGTAAAAACATAATTAAAAACGGTAGTGGTAAAATCGAAACCGCCCGTCCGACGCGTAAGGATACTTTAAAAAAGATTCAATTTTACGAAATATGTTTTTTTTACATTCACGCCTTCAAGGCCTTTTCAAAAATTAATTATTAAAAAACAACAGTGCAAACCTCCAAAAAATTAAATAAACAGTGGGGTTAATAAACGATTATAGCGGGAAAAAATTCATTGATTAATTGTAAAAAGCAATAAATGAATAAATGGTCATTAATTAATTACCTAAGTGAAACATAAATCTAAGCAAACAAGCTATGTTTTCAATAATAATCATAAATACAGGTTTTGGTAGAGCCGATGTTTCTGCCAATTTTAACCGAAACCACCGCTGAAACTAGTTTTATTGCCCTTATTGGTCGAAACGGAAACCGAAAATTCATGCAATCTCTAATAGTAAGTTTTATCTTCCCAGTATTTTGAATGACGTATTTTTTATTCGAAAACAGATTTATTTTATTTTATACGGGAAACAAAAAGTTCTTCTTGTAAAAATTAATAGTTCTTATAAGATGGAATCATGCACAAAGAGCACACAACCCGCTAAAGAAGTAACTTTTAACATGATGGATGTTGTCTGAAACTCTCATTTATACTCAGTCTCGGTATTTTTTGCGCTTTGAAGTGACTTTCAACTTATTAAATATTCTTCCGTTTCCGCCGAAACAAGAGCAGGAGCTGAAATTTGGTTTCGAATTTATCAGAAATTCTTGTTTCGGTCGGTCAATAGCTACTCTAAAGCAAAGAAAAAAAGGCTGTCCGTTTTATTAATATGTTTGCGATAGTATTTATCGAAGGCAACGGGGAACCGTTCTGTAGCTCAATCACAAATAACTATCGACGTGCTAATAAGCGAAGTGGTAACAATTTCTTATCATGGCGGTTTATCGTATTCGCGATCACAATGGAACATCCGTGAACACCTAATATTAAATGTCAAAATATTTACGTTTCGCGACGTATAATCCTGCTGCGCAATCACATATTTGAATTTCACCGGTGTAAATATGAAAAATATTATAAAGCTGCTATTTTTGTTTATTTTTTATCATGCTATTTATTGCATTTAGCCGGCAGTTGGCTAGTCAAATGTCAAGAAAAGCAGTCGCCATGGTAATTGTAATTTAATTTTCACTTTTTTGTATTATTTACTCCTTACTATTTTGCAAATGCAATATATTGTATTTTTTTTATAGTAAACGCCGATTTTTCGTCAGTGAACTGTATTTATTTACGAGAAAAACAAAAAACAAACCGACACGAACGTTGACTTAAAGATTTCACACGCGTTGACTTATGACTGCGATAACTTAAGCATGTTCATTATTGTTTATTGTGATCGCTCAAATGCTTAGCATTTTTTAAGCACGTCGATAGTTATTTGTGATTGGGCTTCAGGTCATCTTATCCCAAGAATCACCATTTTATTTTATTTTTATTTATTAAGGAAAAACAACAGTTGTTATATAAGAACACAAAATATAAAAAATAGTACATACATCCAGTTAAAGTTTTTCACAAATATTATGAGCGAACATGTTACACAGTAAAGAGAAAAATAATATATTATTTCAGACATGAGAAAAAAAAGAGCTCGTAAGAAGGTTAAGGGATGAGGAAATAGAGTGGAGGAGTAGAGGAGAGAGATTTTCATAATATAGTTGACTTATTCAAAATGTTGATATTATAATTAAATAAACATAATTAAAGGAATATAAACTTATCACACACTGACAAATGTTTCATTTTACAGTGTTTCAAAAAGTTTTTTTTGAAGTGAGTTTTTTTTTACTATGGCGAGTAAATCCAATAAGCAATTTTTCTGGCCTTGGAGTAGCGCAGGACCAAGATGCTTTCGCTGTAGTGATCGCCAAGGTCGAGGGGACCGAATAAAGCACCGCAAGAAGTAGTATTCATAATTTTTTTAACGTTCCATATCAAACAAAAACAAGGTATTATTTTTACAAAATTAATAAATAAACATTTTCAGAAATTTGTATATTTTATTTTATTTCATTTCACATTTGATCGTATCAATAATCGTCAAATTTAGCGGTCAATGTGACCGGACCCGGACACTTACGTCACACAATTTTATCACCTGGACAGTCTAGTATTAATTATCTGCTGCGATTAAAGAACGTTTCATTTATTATTATTATTGCGTAACATATTTTTTGCTGAATTATTATACATAATTTAAAATATTTTTTTCTAATAACACGTTATATAATTTTATTTAGTTATAAACTAGTTCTGATATTAAAATGTTTTTAATATTTTAAAAAAAGATATCGTTTCTTTTTACTATTATATAACTATGTTTTGTTAGCAATTACTATTTATCTTTTAAAATATTGTCAGAACTCAAAAATATTTTTATTTATTATTTTGTTCTGATTTTCTTATTTTATTATTTAAATGCTGAAATCCATACATTAAGTTAGACTGAAATAAGCATTATCGACTAAATCAAGAATGAAGTGTTGCGTTGGTTTGGACATGCAGAGCGAATAGACAGCGAAAGAACGGCTAAAGAAATTAACTATGCAAATGTTGAAGGATGCAGAAAACGAGAAAGACCAAGAAAAACATGGCATGACAATACAACAAATACTTAAAGATCGACGTATCGAAAGCCAGAATAACCGGCGTACATGCATGAGAAGATGAAAAAGTGAGGTCTGAATGCAAAAACAGAGTAATATGGCGCACTATCCTCTCTGCCTTCCTTTATTTACTTTATTTTATTCACATTGAGAACAATACGGAGTATCTAATTCATTCTCAATACGCATAACAGATTGATTAAATATGCTTAACAGATTGATTAAATAGAAAAAAGAAAAAAAATATTGCAAAATGAACACACATATTACATGATATATTATTAATATTTAAAGCATTCACTTTGTTGCCAAGCATTGTACTAAATGTTATAAAATATTTTTATATGACCACTTACCGACTTTTCTACCGATTTTGAGATTCACCCACCTAAACTCTTTGACTCATAGACTCTTGGCCCCTCACCGCAAAAATAAAGAAACATGCTCCAGCTGATGTAATTTTTGACAATCACGTGAACCCTGCCGCTTTGCAAGACAATTTTTGTCTAATGAACCAAACAAGAGGCGGTTTATCTCGATGCTGAAGAAATAACTAGACAATTCAAATATTACTGTGAAGCAGTCTATGGAGGATGCCGATAGATAAATTGTCAACACGTCATTTGAACATTCGTATTTTTTTATTCTATTATTATCGTTGGGGAAAATGTAGATCTATTGGTATATTTTACAGCATTAGGTTCAGCTATTTAAAAGTATATTTTCTAAAGGTTATTTTATGAGCTCTGAGAGCCCTTGCATATATGCAATTATGAGAATTCTTGGAATATCTGGTGTTCCGAAGTTTTTTTACCATGATATAGCCCCGGGTCTAAACCCCATAAAAAATCAATTAATAAAAGCCTTATGAAAATCTTACAACGATAAGACAAAGATCAGAGTTTTCAGTGCTTGACAAAATGATGTCTCTAGCTTTAAAATAATGAGGCTGGTCAAAAGTCACGATTCATGTGTTTAGATTTGATCATTTTAATTTTTTCACATCTGAAAGAAGCACGGAATATACCAGATCCAGAGGGGCGTTAGTGAAAGCCATGCATACAATTTTAGCCTTAACAAAAGGCATCTCTTTTGTCACTTCCTCCATGAAGCCATTTTATCCAGGTATACATGTATACAAGGAAGTTCGGTCCATTTTCCATAAGGCCACAATAAATCATACGTTGATAATTAAACTAAATGGATGTACTATTTCTCAAAGATTCTAATCCAGATGCCTAGCGTTTTTCAAAATGTGTTATTGGTTGTAATTCAATTGCATGTAATGTTATTGCGGAAGGTCCGCGGCTAAATTTTAATGAACATCTGGATTTTTTTTTTTTTTTTTTTTTTTTATTTAAATTTTATTGATAAACCCTTACGGGTTACATACATTTAACAAAATGTTTTCACTTTTAAAATTCACATTCTACTGTTAATAATAATATTTTTAACATCTTTTGTAAAGGTTGCCTGAGTCTTTTGTTTAGTTTTGTCTGGTAGTTTATTGTATAATTTCAGTCCATGGTTTATAAGTCTCGATTGTCCTTTTCTCGTTTTAAAAGATTGTATATGATATTTTTCTGATATTCTCGTATTGTGTTCATGTTTACTACAATTGTTTTCAAGTTTTAATTCCTCGTCTACAATTACATCAGTGGCTAATTTATGAATAAATTTTAAAGATTCTAGTTTAAAGAGTTCAGTTATGTTTAATTGTTTAGTTTGTTCAAAAAGTTCTTTAGTTGCTGTTAGATAGGAAAGGTCATATACTAACTTTAATATTTTATTTTGCTGTCTTTGTAGTCTGTTTATGTCATTTTGATATCCTGTTCCCCATAGTAGTTGCATATAACATATTTTAGTTTTTACATATGCTTCATACATTAATTTTTTTTACTTTATTGGAACAAAGTTTTTGATTTTAAAAAATAGACTCGATAAAGTTGCCACTTTGCTAATTAAATTGTTGATATGAATTGTCCATGTCAATTATCTGTCTATTGTTAGTCCTAAGTATTTAACATGTTCAATTTCAGTTAGTCGTTCATTATTTATGTAAGCATCTACTTTGTGTCATTTTTTTCTAGATTCAAAATGGATAATATTGCATTTTTTTTCATTAAGTGTAAGTAAGTTTGTGTTTGTCCATTTGGTCAATATAGTAAGGTCTTCGTTTATGTCATTGTTTGTTAATACGTCTGTTTGATTTTTATAAAAAAGTCCAATGTCGTCGGCATACATAATAATTTTCCCTTTAAAATTATACAGTGATAAGTCATTAATATATAAAATATATAATAGTGGACCCAAAATAGATCCTTGTGGGACTCCAAAATTTACTGTTTGTATTTTACTTTTTTTTTCATTTACAAAGGTATACTGCTTCCGATTAGTTAAGTATGATTTTAATAGTTTGTATTCTTGAGATTTTACTCCTATATCATTTATTTTTTTTATCATGGTCTCAATGTGAACCGTATCAAAAGCTCTTTTAAAATCTAATATTACTCCTGTGGTTGGAATTTTAGCATCCATATTTGTTTAAATATAATTAATCAAATTTACTAGAGCGGTTCCAGTTCCTTTTTTTTCTTGAAAACCATGTTGGTTTAAGCATATTATATTAAAATTTTTAATATGTCCCATTAATCGTTTATGAATACATTTTTCAAAGATTTTATTAAATACAGTTAAATTTGCTATAGGTCTATAGTAACTAGGTTCCGTTCGATCTCCACCTTTAAATATAGGAGTTATTCTTGCAGTCTTTAGTTCTTCCGGGTAGATTCCTAACTTTATATGCATGTTAATTAATTTTGATATGACCGGGCTTAAAATATCTTTGAGATTATTTTTTTTGAGTGAAGGTTTAATTTTATCATATCCTGGCGATGCATTTTTTTTAAGATTGTCAATTATTTTACACACTTCTTTTGTCGTTGTTGGTCTAAGAAAAAAGGTACTATTTATTTTTCTTCTTCGTTTTTCTGATATGTTTAGACATGGTCCATCTAATTTACTTGCAAGGTTTTGGCCTACATTGGAGTAATATTCATTAATAATGTTTGATATTTCTTCTTCATCATTTGTGAAAATCCCATCTTTTACATTCATTTCTTTTATACTAGCTGACTGCAATTTTTTTCCAGACTTGATATTTTTTATTATTTTCCAAAGTTTATTGCTGCTGCCTTCTGCCGATTTTATATAATTCTGGTAATATTGTTTTTTTGATTTTCTGATTTCATTTCTTAAATCTTTTTGAATATTTTTTAGTTCGGTTACAAGTTGACTGTTATTTCTTTCTTTAATCATTTTTTTATCTACTTGATTTTTATTTTTTATTTTTTGAAATATGTTTTTAGTTAGCCAACCCTCCTTTATTGACGTTGTGAAGTTCCTCACCTTGGTTTTTTTGTTCTTTTTTATTTCGTTTTGGATAATGTCTTGTAACTGTTTAAAACTATTAACTTCTTGTATTTTTGCCATGAGATTTTCTTTTAATTTGACATAATCATGAATTCATAAAGAGGCCGGATCGACAAAACCAATCATAAAGAAAACATGACCCTGGCTAAGAACACATCAAAAGGAGTTCATTTAACACAAACTCAATAAAAATTAATGGCTACGGCCACTTGTAAAACTGTCTTCAGCGGTCTCTCGCTGGTTCAGAAGAAATTATAACCTGCTTCCATTTCAGGTATCATGTTGAAATGATGCGCTCCAAAAAGAATTAGATAAATTTAAAAAATTACACTCACATCATAATGCGAATTTTTAAAAGGCCGCCAGACCGAATTCTGTTACCGTACCCTGACGCCGAAGAAATTTTTCATAAAATATGAGGTGATTTGTTTGCAAAATTTGTGCACAATCCCGGATAGTACTCGTGTCAAAACTGCATCCAGTGCTACGAATTTTTTAAATAGACTGTAATAAATGCTGTTTTTTTTTTTAAATCTGCGTAATTTTTTAAATCATATTAAGTCAAAAATGTATAAATAAAATAAAATAAATGGCGACCTACATTCCATTTTGTTTTCCTTTTCAAGATTGGATGTCAGTTTCTTTAATCCTCTCAAACACAATGACATCAAAGTGGTTTTGAAGAGTACTTTCTTGAACAGAAGAAAACTTAATTTAAATATTTGTTTCAAACATTAATTTATTTTTACTTCCGGGGTTGAATTTAAATTTAAGATCAAAGGTTTACCTTTTCTTAAGACAGGTTGAAGAAATGTATTATTAATTTTTTTAGCAAATTAATGCTTTTGTTTTATAGTCTAAGCATGGAAATAATGTGTTTTTTAATCTTTCTTTGCCACTGGATATGGTAGTATTTGAAATATTTATTTTAAAAATATGTATGATAAAAAAAAAATACAAAAATATCCAAAATAAATACAAGATGCGTCATTTAAGACACATTGCCACAAAAAAAACGCAATTTAATTTTTCACAAAATGCCAGGGTTGTCACATGTCACATATATTTACTCTTGTTTATTTCTTAGATTATATTTTCACACATTTATACATCCTACATTTATATTCTCCTTCACAGGCACGTAGAAAAAAGCAAGATTTTTTCACTAGCTTAAATTTAAGTAATATTTCGCCATGGAAACAATTATTATTATTTAAGTAGGGAAAACTATTTTTAAATTATAGGTAAGTTGATAAAAAATATTAAACGCAATTTTTTCTATCCACAAACAATAGTTTTATAACAGAAAGAAAAGGAACAAATAATAAAACCACGGAGAAATAATAAATTAGCTATAACAAACAAAGTTTGTCAAAAAGTTTTACAAACTAAAGGGGACTTAAAATTAAGTGGATGGTTTTACTTTTTACTGCATATTTTACTATGTTTTTTGCCATAAATATGTATTTTTTTAACAATGTATTTTACTATGTATTTTGTTGTTATTACGAATTTTACTGGTTTTTTAAATATATATTTCATTACGTCCTTTACTACATTTTTACCAAAGTTTTTAAAGTATGTATTTAACTAAGTATTTCATTATGTTTTCATTACTGTCAAAAACCTTTTTTTTTTCTTTGTAGTGATTAATGTTTTATATAATTTTAATGTCTCAGATCGGGGTAAATAACCCTAGTTAGACAGTCAAAGCAACTTTGTAAAAATGTAAAATTTTATTTATATAATATGATAATAAAAAAAAAATAAAAAAGTATATTCAACAATTATGCACACTTAACTCAAAAACGACGGTTTTAGACATGAATCATTAAAGGGCCGTTTACATGTGAACAATACAGTAGATATGACAATAGTGTCTTGTCCCAGCTTTGTGAACAGCCATGACCATGCAGGACAGAACGCTGGGACAATACGAAAATTCGGCTGCAGCTCACATATGAGCGCTGCAAAAATGAATACACGACGGCGCGGCGTTTGTCACGAACGATTAACGAAAAATATGATTAATTTCACATCAAGATGTGTTGGAATTGTTAAAGGTGGAACTAAATAGTAAAAATTGTTTCTTTTTGCCACAATTTTTATCTGATTTTTTTTTTGGAGCGACACGTTCACGTCACGAGCTATTGTCGCAAGGTCCTATCCATACGTGTTCATACGAGGACAGTGTGGCCGCTGGCGTAATCATTGTCCCGCGGAAATAGCCTGCCCGTCTATCTCGGTGGCGATGTCTGGGGACGATTTTTGTCTTACAAATTGCTGTTTACACGTGGACAATGGTCAAGTCCTGGGACAAACAATATTTTGATGCAGCAAATTTCCGTCATCATCACCAAAGTACTTTCGAAACGACCCAATTTTTTACCGAACACGGAGCTATGAGAAGTTATCTATATAGGTTTAAATTAAGGAATGATTACTATTGTCCATGCGATGATATTTCTTCACAGAGTATCGAACATCTGCTATTTCAGTGCCCATTTTTCAGTTTGCAACGCCATAATCTTGAAGCAGAATGCAGGAAAGATGGAATATCCTTAACAGATATCCACACTGTATTTAAAAGTAGTTATCACGCGCCATTGTTCTTGAACTTTGCAACAATGGTAATTGGACTCATAAAGGTAATAAACCAAAATCAGTGATCGAACATCCCATTTCCAAGACAAACAAAAACGATTTTTTCCGAGTACCTTAGCCTTGTACATGACACGTAAGGCTATTAAATACAGGGGTCCAAATATATATTTATATAAACATACATAACTATATATCATGAGCAAATAAGGAAAAATGATCAAGACATAATTAAACGTAGTTATTCAGAAAGCAGCAATCCATAGAAAAGTTAAATTGAGATAATAGCACTTTTATAAAAAGAGTGAAAACTTAAATCTACACAACAGGTGGAATGTTTTTGACTTTGACAAATGATAAACAATGGATACGTGAGTTTTTTTAATATTACAAACAATAAAGTTAATGATTTTTAAAGTACCGTAAAGCTACTACATACAGAGGTCCAAATATATATAAAAATATATAAAAAAACAATATTTTATTGTCTACACGTAAACAGCCTTTATCGCTCGGGTGCGAGACGATGATTAATCTTTAGAATAAAACTGGCATCACACCAGCGTTGCAGTGGCGAATGGTGATTTTATTTACAGGTAAGCTATAAAAAAATATCATATTTTTGTACCTACATAGGAGGTACATAATATAATGTAAGTAATATTTGCTAAAAATTGATATTTTTCAGTGGTTCTGTGTGATACAACGACTCTCATCCATGAAACCAACTCAAACGATGTAACTTTGTGATATATTATATGATATAAATATATTATCCATTACCTTAGTATAAAATTCATTAAAAAATAAATAAAAAATACCACTATGAATTCAGTCGATATTAGGTATTCAATTGAAATGTCAACTGGCTGCATTGTTCTAGTAATTAATAGTTCTAAAAACGGCCGCGTGGAGCGCTATATGTCCTGCAATATGACGCATGAAAGTAATTATGGTCTTTTGTCAAAAGTACCATCTCAAAGAAAAATAGTCCTCAAGAAAAAATGTTTGAAATACTATTTTCCAAATCAAGAATCTTCAAATAATTTGTGTAAACTGCAAGTTTAATCTAGGAGAAAAAACCCGCACTGGGGTTAAAACATTCAAAATATAGTAAACTAATTTGTATGAAAAAATAAGCTGGAATAATCGACTAGTTTCTTGGCTCACTGCAGGCGCTGGGCGCGCTTTATTTAAAATTATATTTATATTAGGATAAAATTACAAATGGCGGAAATGATTTAAAATACATGTTAATTATTTTTTTGTTTTTCTGTAAATAAAGTTACAATAAAACATCATTATGGTTTGTCAAATATAATTGTAAGCTGCGCATAATTGCTTCTATATATGGTTTGCCCCTGCAGCGTTGTTACAGCGAATACCTCAAGCTTACATAATTATAATATTATTTAACCTTAAGGTATTCATAGATTTTACATTCACAGTTGATTCACCCTATTACCTTATCGAGCTTACAGAGAGATTACCTCAATTACTCAGGTATATTAATCATAATTAATATTAAGTGCTGTGGTGTATATTAAAATACTAGTAATGTTTACTCACTTCCATTTCATTTAATATCTGCGAATAAACAAACCCCTAAGAGATTAGGTCACTTAACCAATTCAAAGGAAGAATTATTCGTTCGATTTATATCTCAACGTTTATTTATCAAAACCAACCAACAAACCATTACGTTATTTCCCATAGGATATGTGTAGACAAATCGAATACTCCGCCGCATCAGCCTGTCTTTGCATTTAATTAGAAATTTATTTAGTTTTGATATTATAGTAATTTATTTATTTATTTTAAGGAAACAAACAGTCGACAGTTATAATATAATAACATAAAAAAAATACGGTTTAAAGACAGACCAGCAAAGTTTCTAAATAAGAATCATTCAACAATGTTTGAGTATGTCCAAATGCTTGGAGACTGGCTGGATTTCCTCCCTAGGGAGTTATTCATATTTAAATTTATTAAGCCAGCCAATGACAGCTCATAAGTCCTGTAAATGCCTAGACTTCCATATTCCCTTCTCAAAAATGTTTTCCCTCTCTGTTGAAATAAATTCAAATAAAAATCATACATATAAATTTGTGGTACGACAAAAGGATGTGTTTATGTGTATTTGTATGAGAGAAAGTGTAGAGGTGTGAGGGTGTGAGGGTGTGTATTTGTGTGGGAGTAAGTATTCTGGTGTGCGTAAGTGTGAGCATCATTAAATAGCAAGTGGGATCGTATTGCAGCCAGAAAGAATGAGTCTTAATTTATTTTTAAATAAATTACGGGGCATGTAAAATATATCAATAAATGGAAAAAAAAGCATTATAGTTAGAGCAAGAACGATAGAGGAAAGAGTGTTGTGCACAGTTATTTAGTGCTACGGACTGGTAATATAATAATAAGCACAAACAAATAAACCATCACTCCGTTTTCCCGTAAGGGTAGGCAGAGAGGATAGAACGCCACATCATTCTATCTTTGCATACAGATCTCGCTTCCTCTACATTTATACATCATCATTTACATATCTCATGCGCGCGCTGATTATTCCGACTTTTAACATGTCCATCTTCAAGTATCTGTTGGATTTGGTCATGCCATGTCTTCCTCGGACTTCCTCTATTTCTGCATCCACCAACATTCGCATCGTAAATATTTTTAGCCGTTCTTTCGCTGTCCATTCGCTCTACATTTCCAAACCAACGCAGAGCTCCTTTCTTGATTTAGTCGATAATGCTTATCTCAGCCTTGCATAATGTACGGATCTTCACATTTGTGCATCTATCGTACATATTTTTTCCACACATTCGCCCGAGAGATCGCATTTTGACAGCATTCAGCCGACTTTCATCCCTCTGTGGGTTAATTTATTAAGGTAAACTTTTATCTATTTCTATTTATTTATTTACTTGGTTTACAAACAATGAAAAATAATGCCTACATAAAATACAGAAATAATCAAATAAAAAAAAGACACTACTTAAGTTTTACTTTAATATTATATTGTATTATATTTTATATTTTACTTTCATCTTTATGAACAATCAATGTGTATATATAATTTATATTGATGTTTAAATTTTTGTTATTATAGGTATGTTTTCTAGCTCATAGATTTTTTTGAGATTATTTTTATTTTTTAATGAAAAAAAATAAATTTACAAAATACAGTCTACCCTAAACACACTTTAAACTAATTTTCTAGCTAGTTGGGACCTGAAACAAAGAACCTCTGTACATTTTAAAACTGTAAAATAAATAATTATGTACCCCCTATTTGGGGTTCACAATTGAAAAAAATCATTAGAGAACAAATTGTATTTTTTAAGCAAACAAGCTTCTTCGTCAAGGTTTGCGTAATTAATGAATTTTATCCTATTTTATTTTTATCGTGTTCACTTAATACTACACGTGGAGCCAATAACCACCCTTTTAGGAAAAAAAAAAGACTTGATTGAATTCAGAAAACCAGCGAAACACGGTGGCTCGAGATGATGCGTTATCACCAAAAGTCGCAGCGAGTTGATTGGCACACTGTTGTTGGTCAAATCCACGTCGAAAGTCATAGAAAATCATCGCACGAAAATGTTCACAATTTATTTCCATTTTTTTCTGTAAACAACATAAATATCATTCGTATGACAAAACATTCTGAGTACGTTTACCATTAAAAATGTCAAACTTTAGAACGACAATGTGAGGTTTGATATATTCACACTGGTGTTGCCATATCTCCAAACTTAAGTAGCAACCCCGTATATCAGCATCTAACGGGAACAGTTAGGAGCTCCCAACGCAATACCCAAGTCCAGTCCGAACAAACCGACGGAAGAGTGTATAATCGTACTCTGACATCCTCCAAAAGCACACAGTGCCACAGGATGTGTTCGACCGATTAATGGTCATCTCCACAAGCGCAGCTCGTGACAGGGCAAGTCCAAGTTTATGAAGCTGGTCTCATGTCCCGAAACCATTTATGCGGTATGATAGTCAAACACCAAAAAAATTACTACACATTCTGTGTCTGGTGGAAGGTATGAAAGACCACGTCCATCTCGCTTTACGGGCCATGTCCCATTTATTCTGCCATTGATTGAAAGTTACGCCTCGTAGAATATCGCATATTTCGCTAACTAAATATGTCCAATGTCCATATACCCATTACTTATTTTCTCAAACTGAACGGTTTAGATATGTAGGAAGAAATTTCCTTAAGGCAGTATACCAGCCCTTATATGTATATAAAATATATGTATGTTTGTATAGGGTTAAATAAATATTTAAAATACTATCCTCTCAAGTTTCGTTTTCACTTTTTCGTACTTCTGAATAATTCATAGATTGTATCGTATTCACATTTTGCAATAATATTGTATGTTTAAAATGGTTGGTAAATTTTGTGAAATAAATTCCTTATTATTCGAATATTGACACCGCAGTGGCTTTTACTGAAACAATAAATTTCAATTCAATATAATGGGTTTGAAGTAGCTAATACTTGGCATTTATTACTCAGAAATGCTGTTATGTTCCGCAATATTGCTAACAGATTTCCACAATATAATGATAACAGAAAATCAATCAACGGTTTCTTATCGTGTTTAATGTTTCAAGTACTTTTCCAGGTAAATACGTAGCTAAAACTTTCAGGACTAAAATCATTTAACAACTGACTTGTCGATACATTTTGTGTTATATAAATGGACTAAGCAATTAGCTTAACAAAGTGGTTAAGAACTATAAAAGTTCAGCCAAGTTCTTGGCCTATATATATATATATATATAAAAAGAAGCAATAAGTCGGTATTCTGACCAAGAAATCCCCTACATTCAGCATTTTTTTATTTGGTGTATTATGATATACAACGAAAGCGCCCACCCATTTCCCAAAGCTGCTCATAAAGATTACTAGTTAAGTACCCTTCTTCAATTTCAGAATGAAAGTGATACCAATACCACAATAAATATTCTATATAATAAAGAGCACGAGAATATAACTTATAACAAGGAAAACAGATACGCTATTGTGTGGCCGATATTTATGTGAAAGAGACAAAAATAAAAGAAGAAATTCTTTCAATCAGTCGGTTATTGGCCGTCAGCGGGAGTGCACGCTAGTTCAATGTCCGTCGTATTTATGATTTTTAATTTATTTTGCTATAACAGGCTTAATAATAATATCATTTTCATAAATTATGGAAAAGTAACTATGTTTTTTTTTAAGTCTTAACTTTAGAATATTCTGTCTTTAAGGTAACGCGAAGTTACATCACGGCGCGGCGCGGCGTGTAAAAAAAATTCGTAGCACAACCTTTTAAGAGTTGAATAAAAGAATATTGCATTTTCGTCAAAATGACAAAATGGGTTGAATGAAAAAATTTAATAGAGTAACTCATTTTGCTAATTTTTACAAACACGCAACAATTACTTACCTTTTTTTTAAACGGAAAAATAAATATTAGCATTCCTTTTTTTTTTTAAAAAAAAGAAATACTAGCGTTTTTATAATTTACCAAAATATTTCAATTTTGGTGACCATTTTCAACGGGTTGTAAGTAACTCACTATCAGAAAATGGTATTACACCAGAGATATTAAACATTTTATAGAAAGGAATATGGATAATAATCACTAGATTTTTAGGAACGCAAAGATAATATTAACTCACGTTTATTATATTTTAAAACGTATTCCTATAAGTGCATGCGTGTAACCAAGAAGAGCTTCCCAATTGCGCCGCCAGGCGTGGTTTGACGCTTACAAAAAATAATTATTACATTTGAATATGAATTGTTTTAAGTTTTGTTAATCACTCATGAACAAATATTTACCAGTGAAAAGGTACACAATTCTTTTTTAAATGTTTATCCAAAAGGTTTTAACACGTTTTCATGACACAAGTAGACATTTTTGTTTCGATTCTTAAAGTCGCGCCTAGCTGGCGGTCGAAGAAAGACTAAATACGCGTTGGGCATAAGTTAAGTGTTATCATTTTTGAGGGCTCAGGACATGTCTAAGTATGTATAAATAATATAATATGTCAATGGAACTGATCCTTGAAATTCCAGTGGCGTTCGCTTCAATTCATTTTTTTTGTTAAACAATTCCAGGGTTATTGATTTGCATGTTTGGCCCGTGGATGACTTGCATTTTTGAAATGCGATAGATATCTTGAAAAACAAGTTCAGAGCAGGTAACCAAATTGTCACAAGTCCCCGTTTCAATTTACAAGTGTCGCTTTTTCTTCAGGCCTTGTAATGCCGGCCGCGACAATGATGCCCGCCATCTCTGGGCAGGAATTTAAACTACACACCTAATAGGGTATTATCACTTGGGAGGAATATTGGATTCAACCTACTATACAAATAAAAGACTTTTTAAACTTCTAGTGTTAATATAACCCTTATAATGAATATTTTCATTAATATTATTTTCGTTTAAAAAATAAGGTCTTTAGAAAACGATCGTTTCGTAAGTTGGTAATAAATTTTGTCACAGAAGTTCACGAGTAATGCATTCATTTAATGGTGGTAATACCACAGGCCACAGATAGAAAAATAAGGAGAGTTGTCTATGCATATTATCTAAGGCCCCCCTTACCCACACCACACTCCAGTTCCAGGCTCTGACAGATGAAAGTGAAAACGGATTACATCTTACATCTCGAATTTCTTTTATTATTTTATGATTTTCAACCTCTTCTAAATATTAATTTAGTATGATAACTATGAATTGAACTATCAATTTATCATGAAAATTATAAATCACAACTCGTTATGTTTGATTAGTGACAGGACGCATAAATGTAAACACGCGACACATAGAAAAAGGAAGCTATCTACAATACTCTATAAAATCCATAGACATCGATGAAAAAATCTGATGACGTCACAAAACATCCGATGACGCCACGAATTGTTTGTTTTTGGCACCATTTAAATTACTAGAATTTAATCCTGTATATCCCCCTTATTTCTCTACAGATTTTAATAAGGATAATACCGATCGGCTTGTGATTTTTTAGATTAATTTATTAGCTAATAAAAAAAATTAATGATAATTGCCCATTGCAGAACTCAATAAATTACAGAAGTCGATTTAATTTATTCCTTTCTGACAGGTGTCATCGTTAAAATTGATCTGCCGGCCATAAAAAATACAGTTCTGTGTGTGAAATAGAACCGGAACCTTGAACAGGTTGACAGGTTGGAAAGAATCATGAACATTCAAACATTTAGAAAATGAGGAACGCCACAGCGTGTTAAATGATCACTTACATTAAAATATCTTTTCAATAATGATTAAGATTTATCAATGGATAGAGTTGTAAATAAAACACCAATTCAACTTTCAAATTATTTATTACATTCAAACCATACATAAATAATAAATAAGCACAATATATTTACAATAAACAGTTGCTATAGCAACTAACAACAGCAGGATTGATTAATTTAGAAGCAAACGATAGGTAGAAATGATTAATTCAAATGAAAATAATCTCGTGCATTAGATTACTAAAGTCATTTAGCAAAATACAGAATGCAGCAATTTATGCAAATGAATTAATAATCGAATGAATCAACGAATAAATTGAAATTAATTAATTCGATAATTTGATTAATTAAATTACTAATCATTCGATTAGTCAATCCATTGGATTATTTTCATCTATAATAGATAGGCACTCCAAAATATTTTAGAAAATTTTGTGAATGATTTTTACTGCATGATTGACATTCTGTGTTTAGGCGGGTGAAGAATACAGTTCTGAGTGAAAACGAACCAGAATCCTTGATGAGTATTTTTTTACTACATGGCTTCTCTCAGGCTATTGAATAGAGATAAGTCCACCTCGTAGTGTAGTGATTGGCGCGTTCGCCTATTATGTTTGAGATCCTTGGTCCGATTCTCATCAAGATTGAGATGAAATATTATTATAGTGCTTTGACCATAATATTTCACAATCCCTGGACTGGATCTGACGCCTTAGACTGATCACCTGACTTCATATAGCAAATATTAGCACTTTTGATATCTATCGTATTCTTCCAGTGGCCTTTATTAAAATTTAAAATAAAATGTATACCCTCACACAAGCCATGCCTTTGTGGAAATATTTTTTTGTGTTTATGCTATAGTGTATTTTGTATTTATAACTTACGTATACCTATTGTAAAATGCAAAGAAGAAAAATATAATACAATAAAAATGTAAATAAATGTAAAAAATGATCAAGATACGCTGAAATTGGAGTAATATTAGCAATGTTAAACGATGGTGTTTAAAACCATTCTTAACTCTTATGGAGATTTTGACAGCATTATTTCAAAATTGTTTTCAGTCAATTTTCTCAATTCTCTAATATTAATAATTAATTAATCAAATTTAATAATTAAATAAGAATGAAACAACCCTTATTAACTGCTTACGAGTTGTATGTATGCAACTCAGCAGGACTTTAATTTAAGACTATTTTTTAAATATTTTTGAAAAATAAATTTAAAAAAAAAATATATCAAAATTCTAAATATATTTTTTTTTTTAAAAATTAAGAATAATTAAGGTTCTATGTTTAAATGGAAGTGATAGCCGTGATGTGGGTTAGAAATTTCTTTAATTGGCAAAAAAAGTATAGCACTTAAGCTCTAAAGCTTAAACGTTTTCAGCACCTAAAGATATCGTAGTATGCTATTGAAACCGGCATTAAACTTATTTTAAGCATTTTGAGGTTTGGACGCTTTCTGCATAACTACGTCCAATTACATTAAAGTAATATGTTTTTAAATTATGAAGTGCAGTGGTTTTTATTTGTCAATAGATTATCAGGCTACTAAAGTCAAAAAAAAATAAAATATTTTAATGTATTGTATTATTAATGCGACGATTTTTTTTAATTTTGAAATTACTCCGCCTGTGATGTCACAGGTTGTCGTCGGTGAGTTGTGTGGGCATTTAAAAGTACAACCCCGTAGTGTCAAAATATAGTACACTAAGCATTGAATAAAATAGTTACTCCGTAATCAGAAATCTATCACAATACATAACAACGCTATAATTGAACGGTTATTGCTCACAAGAACTTGTGACGTTTCAAATAAGGGTGAGTGCTATAGTAATTAGACATTCTAAATCTAATTGAAATCTAGTAATGCGTACATTTCAATAAAAAACACAAAATGAGTGGAGATACATTCTTACATTTACCTATTTTTGACCATTAGATTAAGTGTCTAATTACTATAGTGCCCCCTAGCTCATTTTTATGAATTTTTCAAAACATTTTTGAGACACTTCGCCAAATAATTCAATTTTCGAATTTTTACCGGGTGAATGAAAGCATTATTTACATCAAATTTCCCGAAGAAATGAACAGTGGTGTTTAAAAACGTTTTTATCTCTTATAAAAAATTGATAGCATTGTTTCTAAAATATTTTCATATTGTATTTACAAAATTAACCAATGCACCAATGTTCATTCTTAACTCACCAAACACAGACTTCATCATAAAATGTAGGCACCATGTTTAATTCTTATTTATAAAATACTTTATTATGTATGTATATTTTTAATTGGGATTACTAAAAATGAAGTGGATTCATACATAAATAAAAGCACTGCATTGTGCAGTATATCAAATAAAATTCCTCTGAAAACTGTGCTGTTTCGTTGTGGTACATTAGGCAAAAGAAGAGATATTTTGAAATGCAGTGATTGAAAAACAAAAATACATATTACAATTTTCAATAATTTGATTTCCATAATTTATATAAATAACACTGTTCAACATGATTTTTATCTCATGAGTATCAATAAGTCGACTTAATGCAATTTTTTATCCCGTTTTCAAATATGTATTCGGAATTTCTCCATCACCCACAGAATTCCGTTAAATGTATGGACAATACTCACCTCAAACGGAAGTTTCCTAAAATTAGTGATGCAAAAATTAAAAAAGAAATATTTGTGGGTCCACAAATACGATCACTAATGCACGATGAAAAGTATGAGATACTATTGAATCCAATGAAGAATGCAGCTTGGCAAACATTCAAAAATGCTACTCACAGTTTCTAGGTAAGTCAGCATGTTTGAATATCGAGCAGTTATAACGCAGAAACTATTAAAATGTTAGAAGTTATAAATGCCTATTCTTTGAAAACATTGCGTGACAGGGAAAACCCATATTTCAGTCACATTTTAATTCAGGAGAAAAAATGTCATCAGAATCACATATTTTTCTTTGGAAAACAAAAACAATTTTTTTTTGTTGCCAGGTGTAATCATTAATGAAGGGCCGTTCTAGCAAGATAAGACTAGATATTTTTTTTTAATTGGAGAGATGGGTATATCAAGTGACCATATGCCTCAGAAGAGTTATCCGATTTTGGTCACCTCGCAAGGAGAAAGGAAGATTGCCAGGAGAAGCTTGTTATAGTCGGCAGCGTAGCGGATAAAGGAAACGAGGAAGGTCTCCCATGCGCTGGTCGGACCAGAAAAAGCCTGCCCGTCTATCCGGGTGGCGATGTCTTAGGACAATTTTATGTACTACAAATTGCTAAACAGTATTGTATTGTCTATGTGTAAACGGTCTTTAACAGACAACATTACCACATTGTAAAAGCAAGTAAAAATGCAGGACAGTCAAAAATACTATACGAGTACAATGCACTTAAACTGTGCAATGATTTGACCTGACTACTTGAAAAAAGTAATTGGGGACAAATTAAAAATCAACATTATAAAGCACATAATGACGGTTCTAACCCAAAGAGACATAACATGGCTTTACCTTATAATATGAAATTACGTTTATATAACCCTAATGGGTTTTAAAAGTTATGATCGAATTGAGCCGATTCAATCAATAAATAATCCACGAAAGCTTCACAAAACATCAATATTTTTTGGTATGAAAGGCTGAAACAGCATATTAACACAATTAGGAAGTTCAGTGGTTTTTTTAAATTTTTTTATTTGTTAATAGACTGTTAAACTAAGTCAAAATTTTTTTTTTTTAATTTTTATATATCGTATTATCGGCGCTACAATTTTTCAAAGTTTTGTATTTCTGAAATAACTCCGCGTGTAACGTCAGAGGTTCATTTCTGCTTATTCTCATTCAGTTCTTCCTATTGGTCCAGAAGCGACAAGCAGACCGGAAATCTTCCATAGCTCTCAGATCATAGGTTGATTCACATGAACCAGTGACGTCATTTAAAGTAGTGCGTTTTTATCAAAATATTTTTTATTATTTTTTCTGTACATTTTCAAGAAACTTTTCTTTACAATTTAATGCTCTAATTTTTACCCCGCGTAAGAAAACATTTTTTGTATCCAATTTCCCGTAGGGCTGAAGTTCCTCATTGAGAAAGGGGTGCTGTTATAATTTTAATATATGCATAGAATAAGGTGAAGAAAGAATGGCTTAAAAGATTTGCAATGTGATGTTGGTGGATGCAGAAAACGAGAAAGACATATGAACATGATTAAATTCAACAAATACTTGAAAATAGACCCGTCAAAAGTCGGAATAAACACTATGATTGCATGAGAAGATTCACAAATGAATTTATTGTGTATTGAAACAAGGTGCGAACATAGAGTGATGTGGCACTCTATCCTCACTGCTATGTGCCTACCCTTCAGAGAAAAGGTATGATGGTTTGTCATTGCTGTTATTTTTAAATGCCGTTATTTACTCTTTAATACATCACTCTTAAAAAAGAATACTGTTAAATTCATTATTTCTATTTATTTATCCTTAGAAAACATATCGCTATTTTTTTCCTATATTTTTGCAAACCCATTCCATGCCCTCCTGAAAAATAAAAATAAATCATTAAAAATAACATAATAATTATCATTTGACATGAAAATTATAGAAATCGGGGAATTTAAAAGTTTTGTTATTACGAGCATAGGAACCAACTACTTTGTAAGTAAAAAGCTTAACACCTTGCTAAAATGAACCTTTCTGAAACTTCTAGATGTAGGTTCTGCAGTGCAGATGAGGAAACACTTATACACATTCTATGCGAATGTGATGCTTCACATCATAAAAGGAGCCTCATCCTCGAGGGACCACTGGTTAAACATGAGGATGTTAAAGAGCTCGCCCTCTACCTAATAGCCTAATACTTAATGGATCTGGGCTAAGAGGGGGAGTTTTAGCAAAATGTAAACTCTCGCCTTCCACACAGTAGCCAGGCTCTTTATAGACCTGGGCTTGGAGGGCGAGAATTATTCACGGACACCCGTCACAATAGATTTTCACAGGTCGCAGTGACATCAGGAGCTTGCATAGTACTGACCCCCCCCCACTAAGAATAAGAATAAATAAAAAGCTTGGAAAAAAATCTTCTTTGAAACATTTAACATTGCTTTTTGTAGGTTTTAGTGGCAAAATGAAATTGCATACATAACTGCAAACATTATAAGATATTTCTGTACCTCAGAGACAGACGGATGCAAATCCAGAGTTTGATGATAAGATATTTTGATTTTCGTATCCAGTTTATTTATTTATTGATTTATTTATTTCGACGGCTTACGTCTTTGACAAAGTATGTATAAAATAATATGAAAAAACAATTATAATGAAACAAAACACCTGAACACAGTATAAAAAATATAGATACACGAAATACAAACAGCAGAAAATAAGAACATAATAAAGAAAAATTAAATAAGAAATTATAACATAGGTATGCAGCAAATTAACAATAAATAAAGGGTTTGAATAAAAAAGTATTGAAGAAACAGAAGCGATGTATCATAGCATGAACAGTAAAACAAATATAACACTTAGTACATTTTTATAATTTAGAAAAGAAGTGATTAAAAAGTAATGATTTTATTTGGTATAAAGATAAATGAAATAAGTCTAAGTTTCCATGTTTGTTTGCTAACATGTGGAACATGATCATGATCATTGATTTTGCAGAAATGTAAGTCTTATAATGAAAGAACTAATGTGTTAAGATACTGAACATACACATGAATGTTCTGAATAATAAGAAATCTATTAGAGAAAGTAGATTATTTGGGCTATTATTGAACATTTGACGTTTGGATTTGCATCCGTTTGCCTCTGAGGTACAGATATTATCATCAACGTGATAGGGAAAGAACTGAGTAACAATATCACAGTTTTGAGAAAAGTTACTTGACTTGACTAATTAAATAACCTTGAGAAAATATTCACTAGCAAATAAACTACAAATTTCATAAGAAAGTTTTATGAAAAAGTTGTTACAGAAGAGGGACTAGGCTAAGTAATTTTAATTTGGGTATTTTAACTTTAACTACAACAATGGCAATAATATGGACTGAATTAAAATGTTAAAAACAACTCAAAATTCAACAGATTCATTAAAAGATCTATACTGCTAGTATTTCCTGACGAAATTCCACAGTTAATAAATTAAGTAAATCTAAACCAAGGAATTTCAACTTATACCCACCAGAGATAAGTCCGATTACACCCAGTAGTATTAAAAATGATTGGTCATGTGAAAAGTCATTTTTGCAAGTCATTTTTTTTAACAAAGTCATCAGAAGTCGTAAACAAAACTTTTCCACACGTTTTTTTCATTATTCAAAGCATACAATCATCATCATCATCATTCCCCTTCTGCACTTAATGGTGCATAGGGCACTGCATTGGAACACTGATCGCAGCGCATCTTGATAATTTTCGTTACATAAGGGTAAGACGAACAGCCTCACGCTTCAGGTACCAGTCCAGGGACTGTGCAATATTTTAGTGTAAAAACACCCTTTTAAATAAATATTTTGTATCAACCATGTCGGGAATTGAAACCGAGACCTCTGGCGTGATAGGCAAACGCGCTTACCACTACACCACGAGGCCGACAAAGCATATTGCGTTGATAAAATAATATTTAAGAAAAAACAAAAAATTGGGTCTCATATGACCGACCATATACGCCCGTATTTTTTGAGCCAGCTTTAAGAGTTAATTTAACTTCACAGCAAAATAATTTTACTATACCTACCTATATTGTGCATAAATATGCATGAAAGAGTTTTCTGTATGACTACAAAAATGACAACATGGAAGATAAAATGTGCTTGTAAATAATGTCCATATTATGTGTTTTATGAATATTTTTTTATTATTATATTACATACACAAAATTATAATTTTACCCCATTTTAAGACAGCCAAAAAAAATTAATAAAAACAGTAATCAATATATAGAAACAGTTATTAAGATAGTTGACAAAGTGAAAAACAAAGTAAAAAATGGAATAAAAACATGGTAAAAAATTTAGTAAAAATGTAATGAAAAACGAAGCAAAAAAATAGTAAAAACAAAGTTATAAATATAGTAAAAACATAGGGAAACAAGAGAATTTTGAGTATTATTCAATTAAAATCTATAACCTACTTCCACTGTCTATTAAAACAATTAGTAACGAGAAAATGTTTAAAAAGGCTATAAACAAATGGATAGTGGAGCTAGGTAGAAGTAAGTAGTGGATTGTCTCATTCGCCCAAACCAATATTGAATCAACTGCTCCACAAGTGTATAGTTTATGTTAGGTTTTTGTTATTTTCATTGTGCATTTTGGAATATAAATAATATAGATGTACATATATACCTAGTTTTTAAAACAGTCTGAATATTTTGTTAATTATCTCTGTTTATTAAGTTAGTCTTTGTTTATTCTCTAATGTAAAAACGTTTCAAAAAAGTATATTGTTAAGTGTCCTCGGCACTGGTAACCCCAGTGAGGACACATTTTTATTATTATTAATTATAGTTTGTAAGAAAAAAATATGAACAAATAAATAAATACTAAAAAATGTAGTAAAAATCATTTAAAATACAAATATTTTAAAACTCAGTAAAATGTATCTACTTATAGAACTCAGTAAAATGTAACATGTACTTATATTGTTACCTTAACACCGGTTCCTTCAATTGCTACACAGGATTGAATTTGCCAAGTTCGGTCTCTTAGTAAATGTAATCCCAAAGCTTGAGCTACTTCACTCGCGGGTAAAGCTGAAAAATATCAAATACATATTGTTATTACACATTCAAGAGTGGAAGAAACTGGGTAAAGGCCTACCATGAGTATAAAATCCCTTTTAAATAAAGGAATACATGCTTGAGTACTTGCATAGGTTGTCTGAATAGAACTCTTGTCTATCTGTGTTGTTGCTGTTCCATCGAACGGAAGTGGTAACATACAAAACTAAATAGTAAACTAACTCAAGAGGACTGCGTGCTGACTGTACTCTAGAACCCGCTCCGTCTGTTCTAAGGTCTGAGAGGTTATAAGGGTGATTAGGGTTGTCACATACATGTTACCACGATGTGTGCGCTGGTTCGTCACCCGCGTCGCCGAAGCCGCCCTCCCAAACAGAGTCAAAGACAACGTCGGAAGGTAGGGGCACAACTGCGCCGACCACAAGTCTACCTCAATATCCCCGAAAAAGACTTTCCATCCGGTCCAAGTGAAGTTGAGAGGTGAAGGCAGTCATCTGGCAGAGCGGAGCAAAAAGTGATGTGCAGGAAGGCGAACAGGACGGAAAACTCAATAAAACACGTGTGAACTGTTCAGAGTTAGGAACTAAACTAATTTAATAACACAAAATACTTTTAATACCCTGTCATCGCTCTAATTTTCTTTCATCCTCTTTCACAGTAGTAGCCGCTCGATTGTGGAATAATCTACCCACTAATAGAGACGCTCCTTCTTTATTTACATTTAAGTCAAGATTGAAATGTCACTATCTAAATATTTAAATTGTTCCTTTTTCCTTCTTTTTTCCTTCCCATACCCTCTCTTTTCTTCATAGTTCAGTGTTAATTTTTTATTTTTTTTTATTTTGTTAATCTTTGTTTTTAATTTTTGTATAAAATTGTAAGATACAACATGTCCATGTATTTGATATTTACTCAAACTGAACGGTTTGGGTTGGTAGGAAGAAATTGCCTTAAGGCAATATGCCCGCCCTTATATGTATATAAATATATTGTATATGTATATAAAGTGTTAAATAAATTATTAAACAACAATACACATTCTTTGTGAATGTGATGCTTTATATCACAAAATAAACTGCATCCTCGGGGACCACTGGTTAAACCCAAGGATGTTAAGCGCTCTCCCCTTCCTAATAGCACGATACTTTAAGGACCTGGGCTTGGAGAGGAAAATGTAAAAGTATGAGAACACTTGCCCTCCACTCAGTAGCCAGACTCTTTAAAGGCCTGGACTTGAAAGGTGAAAACTAATTTACGAGGACACGTCACAAGAGATCTACACAGGTCGCAGTAACATCAGTGACGGGATACAAATACTTACATAAATATATTAATATTATTTTGTCAGTTGTATTTGCAAATCCCGTTATCAGATCATTGATTCATAATATTATCTTTGAAAAATAAATTGTTCTGATTTAAATAATAAAAGAAAACACTAAATAGAACGAAAAATGTATTTTAATCTGAATAGCGAATCACTAAGTGGCTGGTAGTTTATTTTAAGCTACTTAATTATCTATGGTAACTATTATTAGTATGTACATGGTTATAGTTATGGGTGTTTATTTAGTACTGCATAATAAATAGTATGATAACAATTTATCTTTACCAGGAATATGATAATCATACTGAGGTTATTTGGTTGATGACTGATATTCTCATGTATGCCAATCAATAAATGACGCTTTTAATCTGCAAGCTTAAAGTATGCTTGGGAACACTTATTATTTTTGTAGTATGTAAGTAAATGAAAGAAAGAAGAAAATAAATTACAGAGAAAAAACTCAAAGAAAAATGTAAGAAATTGATAGAAGAGACTCGTTATATAGTGTAATTGGTGGCCTCCATAGTGCAGTGGTCAAGACACTTGTTTCGGGTTCGATTCCCGGTGAGAAAATGCAGCCCTGGTGAAACTAACTCGGTAACTATGGTACGTTTTTGTGTCAATACTCCATAGAGCATGTCTATGCATTATTATGTCAATGCATGAAAGGTAAGGTGATCAGCCTTACGCGTCATGTGCCAGTCCATGAACAAAAAACACTGCAGTGAAGAACCGCCTTTAAAACCAATATTTTAAATCCACCCTGCCAGAAATCAAACCCAGGACCTCGAGCGTGGTGTGTGTGTACATACCAACGACTTCACTACAAAGCGAACTTTTTCCACTCGATTTTCTTTTTCAGGATTTTTACTTAAAATTCGAAAGCACTCGTCTAGGGTTCGGGTTCCATTTCACATACAGAACTGTATTTTTCATTCAGCCGGACACGGCAAAAATAAAAATCAGAAATGGTTAAAATAATCAGTTAGACAAAAATCTTTTTAGCGGTTCTTTCGCTGTTCATTCCCTCTACATGTTTAAACCGCAGCACCACATTCTTAATTTTATCATTTATCAATTGATTGTTTATAATGAACAGTTTTACCAGAAGGAACATCCTGTTTGTTGGCATATACAAGTAGAGGAACTCCCTTTAACTTTTCATCTCCCAGAAGTTCACTGAGCTCTGAATTAGTTTCTTCTAAACGTTTTTTGTCTGAGCAATCAACGACATAAATCTGGAAATAAAAACACTGCTGTCATAAGTAGTTCAAACCATCTCTTTTCTAAGCCACCATCATCAATCCATCGCCACTCCCCAGTTGGGGAATATGGCGTTCACAAGGCTTCTCCCAAAACTAATCTGCAAAAAACTATTTCTTCTCTGAGGCCAGTAAATACTATAATTCTGTTTTTTTCAGTCATGCATACATTTTTTATATTTCATACAGCCATTTGACAATATTAATGAATGATTATAATTTCATTGCTGTTATTATTATTGTTACTGATCATATATTCATATTTAAAACCTTTATTTTATAATTGAATAAATTTTAAGTTTATAAACAAGATTAATTTAATTTCTACTTATGTATTTATTGAGATAATTGCTTTTAAAAAAAAACAATTAGTAATTCCTTAACTATATACAATTCCTTATAACTTTTACATAATATATTTATTTATTATCTACAAACACCCAGAGGACATTTACGTGACAGGTATAAAATTAAAAAGTTTTAGTAGTATTTGGTAATTTGTCATTTACGAAAGTTTAGTTTTAATGATTCCCTAACACATTTTTTTTTTAATCGTTTTATTTTGATTCTTACCAAAACGTCGGTGTTTTCAAAATAATTTCTCCAGTAGGGGCGGATTTTTCTCTGCCCTCCTATATCCCAAACATTTAATTTAAATCCATCGGAGAGAACGGATTTAATATTAAAGCCGGCTGTAGGGGTTATGTGAGTAATGTCTTCGGATGCCAATTTTTTCAGAAGGGTAGTTTTTCCTGCGTTATCCAAACCGAGCAATAATAGTCTTAATTCTTTCTCAGGGGAAGACCGAAGCTTCCTGAGTAATGCTAGAAGACCCTAAAAATAGTACCAATACAACAATATACAAGTAATTATATCCTTTATTTAAGCTATTATAATGTAAATGCTTATTATTGTTTTATATTATTCACCAGGTTTAGGTCTCGTGATAGTGTTATGGACTGTAAAATTAAAGATCTAAGTTTCAAACCCTTTGCTATCTTTGGATTACCATTTTTCTGGCACAAGTTGTTTAGAACATTTGGAAAATGGCCGTATTTGTGTTCATTATAAGAACTCCAATGTTTAATCATTAATCAAACTAAAATATTCGTCCAAAACAAATATTTAAAAAAAGTACTTGTAAGTAAGAACTTTTTACAATGAATATTGTATTATATTTTATACTACTTTTTTTTACTTTGATTGGTAATCATGAAGGATTATAGTTGCAGAGTTCATGATTAGCGTTTCCATAGCAACGCGCGAAAAACTTTAAATATTTTAATCCAATTACTAAAAAATGTCTAGTTGCTTTATCGTAATATGCAATACTTGCGGTCAAATCAGATAAAATTTAAATATGTATTTGTATACTCACCATCATTGAATACTATTTTAAGAAATTCACTATTGAATATTTTAATGGTTTATAAATCAAATTGAGCACCGAACATTTGACAAACCGCTGCGGTTTTTACAGAAACAGTACTGACAACTTTATAAACACCATAGCTTATTTTACTTTGACATTTCGATTTTGTCTAAACAAATCTGACGTCTTCGTTAAAACTCGAGTTCAAACCAAGTTGTCAGAAGTTGAATTCGGATATTGGAATACTCATCGGTAAATTTACATATGTTTTCTATAAAATTTGTTTAATCTTTTTATAGTAGTAATAATTTTAATTCATATTTTCCAATGCATTTAATACTATTTTAACATTAGCGATAAAAATAACCTCTAATGTTATTTGTTAATTGATAATTTTTTGCCGCTTTTGAAGAAAAAAAAACAGTCTCGTCTAAATTAATGTTGATTTAACCTAACTAATTCAGCTGAACTTCACGGATTCTGTCCGCTTATTGTTTTTTTTAATCATTTTGCAGGACGGATCAAAAGAATTCGAAAGGGTTCGATACAATATGACTTTATTTTATTCAGGATTCAATGGCTTCGGACAATGGCCAACAGAGCAGAATGTCCTTTGTTATTTTGAAAACACTAGCCTAAATAAATATTTGGATTTTCCCGACAATATTGAAAACTTTGATTGGTTTTTAGAATGGGCTGTAAACGTTTTCATTTTGAATTCTAAAATCGTACTCAAAGGTTTTATCAATAATTCAGAAGGTAAAACAGAGATTCTGCGTAACCCAAATGGTAATTTATTTACCAATGTAACAGGGAATGATAAATATTTATTGTTTTACAACTTTAAAGAAAAATATGTTTGGAAATATTTTTTGGACCCAGATTTGGATGACAAGTGGAAATTGTTACCAAATTTCTTAGATTCTGAAACGAAACTTGATGATGGCGCTGTTTTATCTGATGCAAATAAAGACGAAACTATTGTGAAGATTTCATGTGGTGTTTTGATCAACATGTGCCTTACTTCGAAGGGAAGGATATTCAATATTCCATCACAAATCTCTTCAGAAAGTATTTCTGGACAAATAATTGACGTGTGCTGTGGATACGAACACGCCACTCTACTAACAGATCAAGGATGTGTTTATACTGTAGGAGGTGGCAGGTAAATCATTACTATATTAATTTCTTTGTCCAAGCGGAATAAAGAATACATCATCCCCGCATAGAGCACCGCATCGGTAAATCAAATGCTGTATATTTCAATAGTTAGGTAAAGTGATCAGTCTTACGCTTCAGGTTCCAGTCCAGAAAATATTGCAGTTCAAAAAAACCTCTAAAATCAATATTTCATATCCATCCTGCCAGGAATTGAACCGAGGACCTCAATAATGGTAGGTGAATGCGTCAACCACTACACAATGAGGTGTACTTATCTACACTTGATTTCCTCAGTCAGGATTTTTACCCGAGAGCAGCCAACGAGTCAAAAGCACTCATCCAGGGTTCCGGTTGTATTTGTACTCAGAACTGTATTCTTCATCTGCCTGAATGCAGAGAAGAATACCCTTTAAGTTAAATAGATGAGTGTTTTCGACTTGATGGGAAATCGACTAGAGAAAATGCTTGATGGTAATTTGGTCAGTCAACAACTTCGGTCATATATAAATAATTATTAAATAAATAAGTATTGCAAATGAATTAAGCGGAGAACGAAAGAAATAATCAAATAAATAACAATTTGATAGACAATTGCTGACCTCCCTCTAATACACAAAGTGACATGCAACCAGGGGCGAATGCTCCTTATAATCGATTACATGCAGCTTACCATATTGTTTTGACATCGTAAGTAATGTTTTATAATACTGTAGTACTCGTATTATAAGGAAAAAACACATCACCAAAAAAATATATTACTTTTCTTGGGTAAGTACATTTATATCATATTCCTTTACTCCATACAGCGACCAGTTGCGCCTCTATTGGCCAAAATTATTACACGAGATTACTCTGCTCACTTTAAAATCACTAATTCAAATACGTCTTTAACCTAAAACTTTAGGATCTCGTTCGAAAAATTACACTTGCGATTACATTAAAATCTTGCAGCTTTCATTAATGCAATTTAGTCTTTCAATACTTTTTCATAAGGGCTAGTATTCTTTAAAATACATCAATTTGACTTACGACAGTCTAAGGGAGGTGACAATATACGCACTCGTTATGTGTGAGAAAGAGATAACGAATATATTTTGTATGTCTTAACAGGGAAGTTACAATAATAAATAATAAGTAAGTAATTGATCATACTTATGTTTCGGTGGTTTGAAAGTAAATTTGCTTTGAAATAAATTAATATTTTGATATTTTAATCGAAACCAGTTGATATTTTAATCCATAATATAGTATAAATCCTTTAGTGGGTTTTAAAAAACAAAGATTCGCTAATTGTTTTTGAATTGTAATTCGTTTTTGTGCATTCGATGACAGTTGAATATTGTAGGTTATTCTTAAGTATCTATTTAAACTTTTAAAATTTAGTTAGAGTTATGATAAAAACGTTACTAGTGTATAGTGTTAAGAATAAATATAATGAAGAATTATAATATGCATAACTTATGTCGTTTTGTGAATAATAATGTGATATAAAAGTCGATGAAACAATGATTCTTAAAACGTAATTTATGTTTTGTTTGGTGAACTATCGTACTCGGTAAGGAATACTTTAAAATTATTTAATTATTATCATTTATTAAGAAATAGTGTTTTATTTCAAGATAAGTTATAATAGTCTGACTTAACCAAACATGCACCGGTATGCTAATGAATTATCTAGTTTATTAATTACTTTTTCGACGCCTAGGCCAAAACGCGAAATAGCTGCGCGGATGGGTCGTTGCTTTCTAATGACGCAGGCGGGGGTTTGAGTCCATAGGGGTACCATTTTTTTTTGCAATTATGTTTTTTTAAATTGTATTTTTTAAATCAAATGTTTGTGCTACATTAGAAAATATTTTTACTGAAACTATTAGCCGCTGGAGCCATTTGTTAGGAATTATTTATTTAATATAAAATAGACTTGTTTTTTATATGCCATACTACCACCATGGACATTTTATCAGAATTTTCATAGCTTACCAATTTAAAAACTCACCGCTCGCCACTGCATGCAACATAATAGATTGCCCAAAATTACTGTCCTTGATAAACTTTTGTGTACCCACAAAGACCACCAGACTCCAACACATGTTCCAGTGTGAGTACAATAGGACAAACTTTACCCACCATTCTCCCCGGGCACGCATCCACAGAACAGCTAATAATTATGCTGAGTTGTTTGATTTGCTCCACACCACTACTGCTACTCTTAAATTAGCTACCCTTTCCATCGAATGGCCATCCCCTCAATTCTCATCTTTTTGATTTCTATTCATCTTTACTTATTTCCATTTTCTTTTTATTTTTATAATTAACATATTAGTGAAATAATGCTGATTATATTTTGTGTTGATTACTATAATACTTTACGTACTTCTCAACCAAATATTGTAAGAGCACTCTGGGCGATTATTAAATAAATAAATGTGCCAAAATATCTATCAGTGTCAAATACGGTAGAAGCGCTGAAGATAATGCATTTCACCAGCCGAAAAAAATCATTTGTCTCTAAATCTGTCTCTTCCCCTAGACAAAATCCGATTTCGAATGTTTCTCCTGAATATGGCTTTTGTCTTGGAGAACTATCGATAGTCTAGAAGACAAATGTGCTAATTACAGAATTAGTCATTTTTCAGGAGAGCCGTTTAAAGTTTGACAAGTAGCATTTTTACCTTTGTTTTTATGTCGCTGAATGAAAATGCAACTACGATTTGGGAAGAGATGAAAAATTAGTGTTCTAGTGAGTGCAAATAGTACGAACGAAATGCTCATTGAAAACATTCGGCGTTAAAATGTCCAAACTCAGTTTTTTTGTACTTGGCACATTTGTCATATAGACCATCGGTATATTCATCGAGGACATTGAGCACTCTTGGGGCCATAAAGGAAAAATTTATCTGTGCAAAAGTCGTATGCGTTTTAAGTATTGAGTAATTTAAATTACTGGGAAACTTTTTACGAGCATTGGGGATTGTTAAACTATCTGTAAAAAATTGTTAAGAAACACTTCTATCAGTGTTTCAATTCAGTGGCTTATACACTGCCGAGTGTTATAGCTTATTTCGTAATGATTATTGATTTTAAAATGTATAATATATTGACGTTCTAATATTCATGTATATATTTTGATTTTTTAGCCGCTGTCAGCTTGGAAATGGATCAATTGACAGTTCAGAAAAGCCACAGCTTGTAGAAGCTTTAGCTGGTGTGGAAATTGTGAAAATAGCAGCTGGTGGCTGGCATTCTTGTGCCATCAGTAATATCGGAGATTTATATACATGGGGATGGAATGATAAAGGACAACTCGGAATATTTTCACAACCAGCAAAAAACATAGACTCTTCAGAAAACAAAACACAAGAAACGAATGAAGACAGTAGTTCTTTTGAGGATTTCTTAGGAACAAATCCATTTGAAATTAGCTTACCAAATGTTCACAATAAAGATGCAAATAAAAGATCACAGTCATCGGCATTTCATGAAAATTTGGACGAAACTCAATTGAAAAAATCAAAACAATCGAATGACAATTTTAGAGAAGTCAATTCATACGCTATTCCTAATTTAATTGACTTTTACGATGCAATGGATGGAAGAATTTTAGAGCTGAATATCGTTGATGTCTCTTGTGGATCGAAACATACGGTTATCAAAATGGACGATGGATCGATTTGGGGATCTGGTTGTAATAAATATGGGCAGTTAGGATTGAATAGTGAGCTTATTGAAAGTGTGAATCACTTTACAATATTAAATGTCAAAGCCAAAAATACTGTAGTAAAATGTGGCATTTGGACCACTAGTTTATTTAGTAAATAAATAAGGAAATAACTAAATATGTATCAAATTATTTTCATATACATATATGCATATCAATACCCAATACCAAAAATTTACCCCAACACTTAAATTTTGAGGCCATTTTCTTTTAGTCGTAACTAATAGTATTATAATTAAATAAAAATACTATACAATGGACTGAGTCCTTACTACTTGAAAAATTACATTGGAGATTAATTTAAAGGCACATGATGACTACATTAACCAGACAATAAATAAAATGATTTGACCTTATAATATGTTTATATAATCCTTACAGGTTTAAAAAAATATATAAATAAATAAAAAAAACTCAGAAAGAAGTTGCGATAGAACAGGGTTTGAACTTTGGACCTTCTCATCCAGAGTCCGCGACACTATCGAATAATGTGTGAGACCGCCATAAGGATTTATTATTGATTTTATTTCCCCACATAAATTCTTTTTTTTTTCTTATCATTTATTTATTTATATTAAGTTTCAATTAATTTTATTCGGAACATTTATTTTTTATATACATTCACACATATCTTTGAGTTATTTCTATATTTTTTACAAAAATATATTAAATTTTTTTTATGGGAAAAATGGCTCTGCATTTTTACAGGAATAAATATTATTACCTTAAAAAATGTATCGGTGAACAGTAATTTATATGTGGATATAATATTGTCATATAAATAAGAATACTAGTGTTAATTTTCAAAAGGTTCAAAATCTCACAATTCGGCCTATCTTGTTGGATATGAGCTTTCTTTATAAAATTGTTAAGAACCTAATCGATAGCCCAGAAATTGGTAGAAGCATTTCATTTTGAGTCCTTGTCCGTAGAACTCGTCATTCTGTACTCTTCAACATTCCAAGCTAACAGACTAATTTTATGAAAAATAGCGCTCTTCGAAAAATACAGACTACCTATAATGACAGTGTTAGTGACATCAACATATTACACTGTGAATACTATATTTTCATCAGACCCAAAAGACCTTTTAAATTTATCTCCTGCTTAACTTTTAATTTTTACTACCTGCATCTAATTAATTATTGTTGGTTGTGAATTTTTACTAAGATATATAAATGTTCATGGAAGCAGATAGAGAGGGGAGGAAATTAGAGTTGGAACTATACAATGTCTTCTCCATTTTATTTACTTTTTATTAAATGAGTTTAAAAGTATAGGGTGTCCATTACAATGGAATATCGAATTATGGGCTATATTGAAAGGTTGTTCGATAACTGATCAAAGGAACATTATTTGAATTTTTTTTAAAGCCTTCCTGATGTAAAATATTTCTAAATCGTTAACTTTTAATTTTTTATCGAAGGGTTGCCAGTAAAAAGCATGGCATGTTGGTGCAAAGATACGGGGAATGCCTCAAAACCGGTAGAGAGAAGTGTTGGTAAGTGGTTATATACAAATATTTAATAACATTCAATAAAATGTTTGACCACAAAGCTTTAAATATTAGGAATAAAACTATTTTGGTTTCTTCCCCTTGTCATTACTGGATACAATAATTTCTTCTGCGGGAGGCCATAAATCTTCAAAAAACGTGACATCTACAGCCATTTGTAATGGCAATATAACATCTCTTAAATCTATCTCTTCTTCTTCTGGTTCTTGAACCTTTTGTGTTTCTTCCATGATTTCTTCTTCCTTCTTACTTTTATTTTTTTGGTTGTCTTTTTTATCTTTTGCAGGAGTGTGCACCTCTGGTTTTGGTTTGAATATGTCGTGATATAATAAAATTGGTTTTGGTTTATTGATTGTGTAAGGCGAATAAACATCAAGACAGAGTGGTCTTTTACCAAAAATTCCACTCAAAAGCATGAAGATAAATTCATCACCAAATCTAAAAAAAAAAGTGTTTTTATTTCTTTTATTTATTTCAATTCCCATAAGGCTTTTACTTATGTTATTATATATTATTTTTATAAATTATATAAAACATGGGTACATAAACAACATACAACAAGACTTACAATTTAAAGATATAAAAGAAAATACTATATATAAAATTATAAAGAAATAGAGTATCGTCATTGCGTCGACAATTTAAGTGGTATTTTTTTAAAAAATAAGGAGGTAATTGAAACAATATACCTTTTGATGATAGCTTTTTAAAATGTATATTTTTTTTTAAACATGTCATTTTAAGGTCATGTTTATTGCCTGTCCGTATTGTTGGGGCCCTACTATTTTTATATCCTATATGTTTGTTTATTCAGATAATTATTTAAGTAAGTGTAATTTATATACTGGTATATTTATTAGATGTACAACTTTGCTTCCGTTGTTTTTTTTCCAAATTCGAGGCCTTATTGTTAAAAACAGGTTATACGTTAATGATTCAAAGAATTGTTCATCGCAGGCCAAGACTTTCTCCCATCTTTCGGGCAGCGTACGAATCCCGCATTGAAAAAACTGGTCATCTTTTAAAGCGATCTACGAATCAATCCAATTGTTTCACTTCTTCATAAGACCGGAAGTGCTGGTCAGCCATTGATCGAAACAAATGATAGTCAGAGGGAGCAACGTCTGGAGTATACACCGAGTGGGATAAAACTTACAATTTCAATGTTTTCAAGTATGTCTAGACCACTTTTGCAACATGGGGTCGAGCATTGTCATGCTGCAAAACACTTTATCGTGTCTCGTTGTATTGCGGCCATTTGTCTTTCAATTCGGCTCAAATGCATTAATTGTGTTCGATAATGACCGCCTGTGATTATTTTACTCGATTTGAATAGCTCAGAATACCTACACTACACCCAGCTGGTTCCACCAAATACAGAGCATGACCTTAGAGCTGTGAATATTCGGTTTGTCCGTTGACGTGGAAGCATGGCCAGGAAATCCCCATAATTTTTGTGCTTTGGGTTATCATAATATACCCGTTTTTCATCCCCGGTCACAATGCGATGCAGAGATCTCTTCTGTCTTTGCTTTTCAAACAACTGTTCACAAGCAAACATACGCCGTTCAACATCTCGGTTTCAATGCATATGGCACCCTTGCTTCTGAAGCATTTTTGTTTTGTTTTGAGGCGTTTTAAAATTGCTTGTTGAGTCACTCTCAATGATCGTGCCAAATCTTCTTCACTTTGACACGAGTCTTAATCAAGTAATGCCTCTAATTCTGCATCTTCAAAAATCTTCTCTTTTCCACCGCTACGGCTGTCTTCGATGTGAAAATCACATTTCTTGAAGCGTTAAAACCACCCATGATACATTCCTTTACTAATAATGGCCTAACCATAAGTATTTGAGAGCATTCGATGAGCCTCAGCCACAGATTCCTTCATATTGAAACAGAAAATTAAAACCTCCCGAAAATTACAATAATTTGGCTCGTAAACTGACATTTTCAATCGAGAATATCTTCATGATGCAGACAAATGGACTAATGTTTCTATGAGGTTATATCGACAGATGCCCAAGTTTATTACGTGACTTGTATGATCTATTTATTTTGACCACTACTTACCGCTAAAGCCATCTACAGGAAAACGGTGAAGCAAAGTTGTACACCTAATACTTAAAAATTGATAAAAAGTGACAATTTATGCTGAATTCTTATGAAATCATCAACGTGTTATTGTAGTTATTGGTGGTACTACTACTACTACCATCGCACTATAGAGCTAGGCAGAGAGGATGGACCACCACACACGTCTATCCTGACGTACATTCCTAGCTTCTTCTACATTCATACATCTTGTCATACATGCCTTTCGGTTGTATCTGCTTTTGACATGAATGGACTTAAGATTTTGGATTGATGGTAGTTCATTGTAATTTATTATAAAAAATGAATATGGAGTGGGTTTTGTAACTCTACAACTCAACGAGGAAGTTCAGTGCCACGAAGAGTGTTGTGATATATTTCCGGAAAGCCAACCCACCAAACAGGACAACTCACCAAAGAGAACCAGGGACATCTTGCGCAGAGTAGTTAGTAAATTATAAAACTTTGTAGCAACGATACATAATTTTTTTTTTTTTGAATTTGGCTTAGTTTGACAGTCAATTAACAAATATAAAAAACCACTGAACTTCCTCATTCTAAAATATAGTGTTGAGGTTAGAACGATTCTAAATATTTCATTGTATAAGTACCTTCCTTAATCAATTAAAAAACATAAAAATCTCTAACTTATGATACCATCAATTTCTTACATGTTCTGCAAAATAGCGGAGATTTTAATAAGCGCATTAAGGCCATCCAAAATTAATGGTTCTTTGTTGTAAATGCCAGTGAGATATTTTGAATTAATGGGAAATTTCTGTACAATTTCAAGAGATTGATTCTTATTTTTTTCATTCTTGTCATTTGAGGATTTTTCTTTTTCTGCACAATATTTTTCCCCATTTCCTTTTTCTTTATTCAAGAAAGTGCTTTTGCCATTTTCTTTTTCATGGTAAGGTCCTATTATGTGTTCATTAAAATCATCTTTTTCAACTTCAAGAATTTGTTCTGGAAAACATAACTAAAATTAAATAGGTGCGAAGGTTTTCACGGTCACTGTTATCAATTTGTTTCTTGTTTGAGTGAGGGACTCAGTTTACCCTAAAGATGGCTTCTGCAATGGTAGCCGAAACGTCAGAACAAATCCAACAGACACGGTATCACCCAAAAAAGAAAGAAATTGATCACTTAAAATTATTTGTTTTGAATGTATTTCTTAACTATTTTTTTTTTTAAAGGAATAACCCGCTAAGCCTTTATTTCAAAGGCTTGTCAGCAGGCAGGAAAGATAGGATATAGATGGAAGCAATGAAAAATACACCACAACACCCAGACCAATTGAGAAAAAAATCTTTCTTGGATTTCTTTCTTGCAACTGGCGGGAATCGAACCCGCAACGCCAGTCTCACAGTTAGCCGTCTAACCAACTGCGCCACGGCGCCTGTCAACCTGTTGGACTATCAAATAATAATTCATTCATATTATGGGGATTTTATACTTTAATACTTTGTTTTCAATCCAATAAGTAATAAGTAGTAATAAGCCTAATAACATGTTAAAACATTAGAAGAATTTTTACATAGAAAAGGTGCAAATATGAATAATTGACACATGCTAAGAATATCACAAAATAAGTCAAATAGTTTGCAATGTATGACATAATAACAACTTTTAAATCCATTGTAATATGGCAAGGATGGCAACATTGGTGCCAAGAAGGAGGATTATCTAAAAGCCAATCAGGGGGTTTGAAGAAGCCATGTTGCCTGGAAGTGAGTCCAAAAAACCAACTGTTAGTGAACTTCACCATTTTTGCATTTTATCTCTGTCTTTGAGTTTGCCAATAAACTAAAGTTATATTTCCACAAGTCTTTTGATTTGACTCTTTATGGGACACCTAGAAAAAAGTGGTCCATACATATACTACCAGAATTGAATACATCGGACTGTGTCCAATAATTCCCCTACTTAGACACACCTTAGCCGCACGCATACTTGAAGTCACCAAGTAATATTGCCAGATCGCGAATAATATAACCATAATACAAATGTAAGGTAAAAAAAAAAACAATTTGTTAATTTTTCTAAAATTTTCTTGTGCACTCGGAAACATTGATTGACACAACAGAGTAGACAAGTAAAGGGTCATTTAATAAGAGTAATTGAATTAATGAACTTTAAATATAAAACAAATTTTATTTTACATAAAACGGATATTCTTATATCATGTTAAATAATATTTGATGTTTTAAAGATAATGTCCTCCACGGCATTGTTTAATCCGAGGTCTAATTTTCATTAGTTCTTGCATTAGATGAGCAAAGTAGGGTAAACAAATTTACAACCCTGACAACACTAACGAAATTTCCATTTTGTTTCTTTGACAATCTGACAGATGGAAAAATAATTCAATTTTTAAGTAATGTATTTGCTACTTACACATTCATTTGCTAATTACAATGAAATGTGATCGCATCCTGTTTCTTCAAGATCCTAGCAGTATTTCTAAACTTTAAAAGGACACGGCACATTAAAATTCAAATTAGGAGTTGCGTACTGAACGAGGTCTACTAAGAAACTAATGGGTCAAAACGTAAAACTACTCATTTATGAGTAGTTTAGTCGCCTTCTGTTTGATGCTCATATGCGGTTTCTGGACTATTCTTAATTCAATGTACAGAACTCATATTTTGCAAAATTTACAGATCATTTCATCATTATTGTAGTAATTTAACAAATAACAGATATATATTTGAACCATTAAAGAAGGGACAGAAATGAATCTACTTATACTAGGTATTCACACTTATTATATTATTAAAGTTTAATGGACACTAAGTTGTTTATGTTTTGAGCAGTCAGATAAATGTATTGTTAATACCATTAATGCAGGCATACACAAGGAACACTTTCTCACACAAATCGTAACTGAACAAAAATGATTTTACACTGTTAAGTCCGCCCACCAAAGACTTAGAGTATTTTCATTATTATTTTTCATTTTTTATGTTTATTTTCACACATAGCACATAGTTACAATATCTTTATAAAATTCTGAGTCACAAAACAAATAAAATATAATAATGCGGTTCATTAAATTTATACTCTGGCATTTAATATATAAATATATCACTATTGTGGACAACATAGCAAAAGAGCTAAATAAATTATTTATTATTATTATTATCAAAAATTATGTTTAAGAGTATAGTAATTAAACTATGCGCAATAATTTTAATTTTCTTAATATCTATCCTATGAATAAGAAAATTTGTATATTGTTTATGGGAACCGAACGAAAATATTGGCTGTGGGAAATAATATTTTTGCAACTATAATTTATTACTAACGACTTGGCAAAGTTTCAAACTATTCTTGAATAAAATGTTTTTTTCCTACTGACAAACAGATGGCTCAAAACTTTATGACAAAACTTTTGCTATCGACACATAGAGGGCAATGTCATTAACCCACGATGCTATTAAATATTATTTTAAAATGTGCATAATCATAATTATTATTGTTTGAAAATAAAAACAACTCATTTATATTTAAAGTGCAATTGATTATCAAGCAATTAAACTCTAACATGCTTTATCATGTAAAAACCGTAAAAATTGACGTCTTACCTAATTCATTTAGTGATGGCATCCTTCCTTTATTTTCTTCGACAAACTCTTCTGCTGCGTAAAAAAACATTTCCATAGTTTCCAAAAATGTTTTATGGTCGTCTTTATCTTCCAATTTTTTGAAAAAATAGCAGAACCAATTTACCAAAACTTTTTGGTTAGCTAAAAGCAAAACGATGAATAAAAAAATTAAACACACAATCATGTTAAAAAAAATTCGCCCATTTTGGGTGGGTACTTTGAATTGCCAGTTTCATGTCTTTTAGCCTTTGCAGTATTTGTAATATTTTACTTTGCGTACTGTTTACATTAAAATATTTACACCCACGTATAATAATTATGTTATGTGTCCAGGTGGATGAAGAATACAGTTTCGTTTGTGAAATAAAACCAGAACCCTAGACGAGTGTTTTCGCCTGGATGGCTGTTCTTAGGTAAAACTCCTGAAAAGGGAATCCAATGGAGATAAGTCACCTCGTAGCGCAGGTGGTTAGCGTGTTCACTAACTATGATTTGAGGTCCTAGGTTCGATGTCTGAGGGGGTCAACATGAAATATTTTAGAAAGAACCGGGTCCAGATTTGTTTTTTCTTTCTTGAGGTTGGTAAGATTGTCAAAGGCATACGTGTCAATTTTTAGCGAGATCTGCCACTGTCATGTAATTTGTTTGTGGCAGCTATGTGAATAAGCCGATCTTTGATGGGTTCGGCGAATTTTTCTTAATTTTCTTCAAAAAGTTCAACGCAAATCTGTCGCTGAAAAAATGGTTTCTTTGGACGATTCCACCATTCAGCGCATCATTACAGGCGACGAGACGTGGGTCTATGAATATGACCTGGAAACAAGTCGACAATTTCGGAGTGGCTCTTGCTAACTGAGCCAAAACCCGAAAAACCAAGCCAAAGTCGCTCAAAAATCATGAATGTTGACTGTTTTCTTCGATTATCATGGCGTTCAGAGCTCTTTTCAACAGACGATCAACAAGGAATACTATTTAGGCGTATGAAAGCGTTTGATGGAGAATATTCGCCGAAAAAGGCCAGATTTATGGAAAGGTAACTCTTAGTTTTGCATCACGACAGGGCATAGTTTTACACATTTCTCTTGTACGCGATTATTTGACCAGAAATAACGTAAAAGTCGTTCCTCATGCACTGTATTCACCTGTTTTGGCGGCGTGTGACTGGTGTGACTGTTTGCTGTTTCCTAAACAGATATTATTACTTCGCGGAAATAATTTTCACCTGATTGAGGTAATAAAAGAAAATTCGCAGAGGGACCGAAAGTCATTTCTAAGTCGGCGTACGATTAGTGCTATGAAGATTGGAAAAAACGTTGGCATATGTGTAATGCTTCTAATGGTGATCACCGTATTTTGCGGACAATAAGACGCATCGGACAATAGGACGCACCCCAAAATTTAGTTATCAATTTTTAGAAAAAAAAAATATTTTGGACAATAGGGCGCATCGGACCATGGTCTGGAAAATACGGTACTTTGAAGAATATAAAATAAACATTTATGAATATTTAGATATATTTATTTTTTGCAAATTTCGGTTCATATTTTAACACAATGTATATTAATTTATAATGTGATTTTTACCCTGCTTTATTGTCCTTAAACTGGCACCCGAAGCGTAAAACTGATTACCTTACCTTTCTGTAACAGATTATCAAGATATATCGCATTTATTCCACCAATGCAGTACCCTATTCACCACCAGGTGCGGATGGTGGCTTAATTTAATTTTTTTTAAATTTTATTTTATTATTTTTTCACGCCCATAAGGCTTTTACATATATGGAAGTTATATAAAACATGAGTATATAAACAACGTTAAACTTAAAAAATCCAATATACAGAAATAAAATATAGGACATTGTTTAGAAGTAAGGTTGGTATAAAAATAAAAATATGAGTTTAAATACAACATCAATTTCCAAAAATACAATATAAAAAAAAAAATACAGAACAGTGTTTAAAAGTAAAGTTAGTTTTAAAAAAAAAGAACTAAAAAGAAGCCATATATAAAAAAAAATTAGATAAACAAATCAATAAAATACAAACATATTAAAGAAATATAGTTTAAAGGTTTAAAGCAGCTAGGTACATAATATAATAATGCAACGTCAACAGAATATTAAGTTCCATATGATATGATATTTGAATGATGATAACATAGAATTAAGAATAGTCCATAAATCGCATACGCACATCAAACAGAAGGCGATTAAACTACTCATAAATGAGTAGATTTACGTTCTGACCCATTAGTTTCGCAACTCCTGATTTGAATTCAACTATGCCGTGTTGTGTCCTTTTAAAGTGTAAAAATACTGCTAGGATCTTAAAGAAACAGAATGCAATCACATATTATATGTTATTATCAAATGAATGTATATGTAACAAATGCATTACTTAAAAATTGAATTATAGTTGTATCTGTCAGATTGTCGAAGAAAAAGAAAAAAAACATTTCGTTAGTGTTGCCAGGGTAGTATTTTTTTTTACCCTACTTTGCTCATTTAATAAGAGAACTAATAAAATTGTATCTCGGATTAAACAACTCTATCGTAGACATTTGACCGACAGTATCTTTAAAACATCAAATATTATTTGACATGATATCCGTTTTATGCAAAACCAAATTTGTTTTATATTTTATGTTTAAAGTTCATTAATTCAATTACTCTTTTTACTTATTTACTCTGTTGTGTCGATCAATATTTCCGCGTGCACAATAAAATTTTAGAGAAATTAACAGCTCCTTTTTTTTTACCTTACATTGGTGTTATAATTATATTTTTTCCCACCGTGCAACATTATGCGGTGGCATCACGAATGCGCGCGGCGAAAGTGAGGCATAGTAGGAGAATTATTAGACAGTCCGATGTATTCAAATATGATTCTACGCTCATTCTGGACTATTCTATAGATGATAATGATAATTATAAAATGTTAATAATAGTTTAACCGGTTAATTATTTAAGAAATCAGAACCGATAAATAATATCAAATTATTCGCTTTGGAGAAAATTGTTTTTTTTTTTGCCAAAAGGCTTCTACAGAGTATTGTAAGTGAAATTTGTAAGTATACAAGAGTATATATTGTTATTTTTAAAAGTTTAAATACATGTGATATTGGTGTGGCTCTACTTTATTAACTTGGTACTTAATTATCCCTGTGAATTTAGTCATTATTGTCAAATAGTCTGTCAAAAAAGAAAACATAAAAAAAAAATTTCTTCATTTATTATTTATTGATTAAGACTTACAGAAACAAAAGAAAAAAACTTTTAATAATTCACTTTTTTTTTTACAAACATTTGCAATTCACAATTTGTTAACTAAACAATAGTCTGTTGTAAGGCTATCAAATTGTGAATCTACTGGTTTCCAATGGAACAAAATAATAATAAATGTATTCAAACGAAAAATTAAACTAAGCATCAACGATAAATTAAAAACAAATATTATGTTGGGTTCAAAGCACACTTTTTTCATTATTATTTTTTTTTTATTACATTTTATTTTTTAAATAATTATAAATCATAAAACAGAGCATTACATAACAATGGAATACATATTAATAGTAAAAATAGTAAACAAAAAATCCCACAAAGGCATGGCCTGTTCGTGGGTACCTATACAAGAAAATGTTAATGAATTTTTGCTCCTATAATAAATAATGGACAGTAATAATATTTTTGTGTAACATAAGAAAGGAAAAATAAAATATTCTGTAAAAGATAATATGTTTTTTTATAGTAATTAAAAATGGAAATAAAGAATATTAAAAAAACACAAAAATATTTCTTTTTATTAAAGGGCAACAAAATAAATCATAGAAAAAAGAGTTCGTATCTTTAGTTTGAATCCAGGAAAGTGCATGTTTTTTAAAAGAAGGAAAATTTTGAAAGTTTGTAATCAATGAAATATTATCAGTAAAAAAAAATAATTTGGGCCTATAAAATATGCATGTCTCTGTGCGAGCCTCGATTTACAATGTGGTATTTCTAACACATGATTCCTTCTTTGACTTGATCTATTTGAGTTACTTGTAAATTATGGATACAATCGTGGTTCTCACCGGAAATCGAGCCCGGATCCTTCCGTGCGTGAGTCAAGCGTCTTAGCCACTACACAATATAAATGTTAAAATATAGGCAGAATGGTGAATGTTACACAGCGTGCAAAGTGGCCATTTAAACCAGCTAATGACAGGTCATAAGTCTTGAAAATGCCCAGACTTCTATATTCCCTTCTATAAAAAAATGTTCTTCAACTTTCATGTTGTTTTTTATTACAACTTTATGGATTATCACTAGTCTTTTATTTTTATAATAAATAATTTTCGAGACGAATTTTCAACAACAATTATGTTTTACAAAACATCGTAGATAGGTGGTGGGTGGTGTACAAAGATTGATGGGTATCGTGCAGCACAAACTTACCGTTTTTCAACTATTACAATACCTATCTATGTGAATAAATTTACTTACCCTGCGTCATTTTTTGGATTTGAGCCTTAATAAGGCCATCAGAAATAACGTCTAAAATCCAAAACTCAAACAAACTGATCGGGTAAGATTCGCATCCGATCAAATCTCCCAAAATTCCAATCGATTCCTTCACCCCAGTTTCCAAGACGTCGGGAATCTCGTCTTCCTGAGTGAAACTTCGGAATTCCCCAGGAAAAAGATGAACAAAATCTCTTCCATATTCTTCAGTCACAAAATAAATAATTCCTTCTAAAATTTCGACGCAAAATGCAACATCTTTCAACGTGGTCTCCACTTGAAGTTTCTTCACATTTTTTTCACACTCCATTAGAAGCGAAGTTAAAGCGGCTTCCAAGTGTCGAGTTTTCTGAAATATGAATTAGTAGATATTAATGACCGACTAAAACAATATTTTCACACAGAATTAAGAATAGTCCAGAAGGAGCGTAGAATCATATTCGAATACATCGGACTGTGTTCAAAAAACCCCCTACTTTGCCTCACTTTCGCCGCGCGCATGCGTGAAGTCACCGCCCAATGTTGCCAGATCGCGAAAAATATAATATAATGTTTGAATCGGGTTGTGGTCCTGTGGCTAGTGTCTCGGACTCACGAACCAAAGGTCCGTGGTTTGAATCCTACTCTACCCCAACTTGATTCCCATTTTCTAATAGTGAGTTATTTACAACTCGTTGAAAATGGCCCTTAAAGTTAAATATTTGGGTAAATCATAAAAACGCAAATATTTATTTAAAAAAAAATATAGTAAAAATTATATTTTCTTTAAAAAGCAATTTGTTAATTTCTCCAAAATTTTATTGCACACGCGGAAACATTGATTGACACAACCAACAGAGTGAATATAAATAAAGGTTTATTTAATAAGAATAATGTAATTAATGAACTTAAAAATTAAAACCAATTTTATTTAACATAAAACGGATATTTTAAGTCATGTTAATTTGATGTTTTAAGGTTAATGTCGGTCAAATGTCCACCACGGTGTTGTTTAATCCAAGAGGTCCCATTTTCATTAGTTCTCTCATTTTGACTACCCTGACAACACTAACAAAATGCCAATTTTGTTATCTTTGTCAATCGGACAGATGGAAAAACAATTCAATTTTTAAGTAATGCATTTGCTACTTCCACATGCATTTGCTACTTACACATGAAATGTGATCCCATACTGCGAATATAGGGCATGCTGGGGGGATTATTGGACACAGTCCGATGTATTCAAATAGGATTCTACGCTCCTTCTGAACTATTCCTAAATCTTTGCAAGCAGGCTTAGTTTCGATTCTAAATATCACGCCTGGCTGACGGTCGAAGAACGACTGAATACGCGTTGGATATGACTGAGCGTTTGGGCATGAGTTGAGTCATCATTTTTCAGGGCTCAGGGCATGTCTATGTGTATTAATATGTCAAAGCCTAGAACATTTAATGAAAAACAAAATTGATATTATGATATGATTATGATATTTATTGACGAATTTTTTTTTTAAAGCTATCAAGTTTTTTTATTTTACAACCAATATTGAATTATCGATTAATTAGTACACAGATCAAAGAGTTTAATAAAATTTCTTACCTAATTATCGTAATTTTCTTAATAAAATTGACGTTTAATTATTAGTTTAATTCAGCTGTTTTAATAAATTTTTTATTCTTTTATTTTTATAAAAAATAGTTAATTGATATTTTAGTACCTACCAACTGACATTATTTTCAATTGATTATTTAACAGTTAATTTGCAGGCCGTAAGTATGGGTACACAACATAACAACGGTGGCCTCCGTGTGTAGTGGTTAAGACACTCGACTCACGCGCGGAAGGTTCCGGGTTCGATTCCCGGTGAGAACGCAAGAAATAGTATACCATAGTTCACTACTGTAATTGGGCCTTCTGGCCTGTTGTGGTGAAAAAAAACTGTATTTAATTCATCATTGTAATCGTTTCCTTATCCGTATTAGTGGTGCATAGGGTACTAAATTGGTATTCCAATCCTGAACAAATCAAATGTAACAAAGGGTAGGAAAAAAAGGATGGATTTCACATTAAGATTAACAAAATAAAACAGAAATTGAGAATATCTTAGCGAGGGAAATATTGAGTTCTGGGTTTTAACAGAGCTTATAACGTTTTATTGGCTGGTTTAGGTGGCCACTTTACACACTGTGTAGCATTCAGCATTTTACTTATGTTTGAATGCCCAAATTTATACTATTCTTCCATTAGTTTATTTTAGTGGTATTAAAGAGATGAAACGTGGATAAAACCCTTATTGTTGTGAGGAGATTAATCGGGTCGAATTATTTCACATACTTCAGAAATTTTCGATTACAATATAAATAAATTTTAATAAATTATTCCTTAAATATTTTTGAATGTTATTTTTATTCTCTGTTGCTGAAAAAGAAACATTTCACTTCAACTATTAGTTTTTTTAAATAATACTATAAAAACATTTTGCGATGAATACAAAATCTGCTTTTTAAATAATAGTTTTTTTAAAATTTTATACTGAACAATTTTTTGCAAACAGAGAGGGGAAACATTTTTGAGAAGGGAATATGGAAGTCTAGGCATTTACGGGGCTTATGACCTGTAATTATTTGGTTTAATTGGCCACTTTACACACTGCGTAACATTCACCATTCTACCTATCTTGAAACATTCACATTTCCTGAAATCTTCTATCTATTGACTTTTGTGAAGTAAAAGAGCTGAAACCTTTATCATTTGGGTAAGATTCATCAAGCTGAACCAATTCGCCTACTAGACAACGCCTGGACAACAATTTTTTAATTGTCAACATCATGAACGTCAACAGACGGAAGAGTTACGGAAATGTGGATATTTAAACACAGGTAGAATGGTAAATGTTACACATAAACCAAACAATCTCAGGTCATAAGCCCTGTAAATGCCTAGATTTTCATATTCCGTTCTCGAAAATGTTTTTTCTCTCAGTTCCAAACAAATGTTAAGTGTAACATTAAAAAAAGAACTATAATTCAAAAAGTATTTACATATTACAACAGAGATGAATAACATTTTAGACAAGGTAATATAGAGATCTAGGTATCTACAGGGCTTACGACCTGTCATTTGCTTGTTGGTAAATCCACCTGGTCCATGAAAAAGTAAAGAAATTGAACAAATAAAATTTTCCGGCGTTGCCTAGTATGTAGGCCTAGTAGTATGTGCCTTAAATGACTCGCCCACAGTCTGTATTGAATGCCGCAGCGAGACTTATTTTTGAAATCTCTGAAAGTTCAGTCATATTACTCCACTATATCGGGAACTACACTGGCTACGTTTACCACAGAGGGTGGAATACAAACTCTGTTGGCTTATGTATAAGTCACTGCACAACTCTGCTCCAGAATATCTTAGGGAACTCTGCATTCCAGATGAACTAGCTGACATACGTCTTACGCTTAAATCAGCTACATCAACTTCGAAAAGAAAAGTAATTATACCTTTACGCAAACAGCGCACTAAATTTGGCGAACGCGCGTTTGCGGTCGCAGGCCCTACGGCATGTAATGCTCTCCCAGCAGAGGTCCGAAACTATGAGAGTGAAGTGATGTTTTGGAAGAAACTTAAAACCCACTTGTTCTCTAAATCATTTGATTAAATTCTTAGCATGTGGTTACAAAGTACATTATTTTTCCTCAATTAAAAAGTTAAAATTAAATTTATATCTTTATATAATCACTTTGTAAAGCGCCTTTGAGGTATTTTGTTATGAAAATGGCGCTATATAAGTTGTCCATATTATTATTATTATTATTATTAGGTGAAATAGTTCAATTAGATAAATCTCACCCGCATAAATAAAAGTTTCAGCTCTTTAACTTCACACACATCAACAGATGAAAGAATTGAAGGAATAAAGATGTTCAAATATGGGCAGAATGGTGAATGTTACACAGTGTGTAAAGTGGCCACTTAAACTAGCCAATGACAGGTCATAAGCCCGGTAGATGCCTAGACTTCGATGTTGCCTTCCCTAAAATGTTCTTCATCTCTGTTGTAATATGTTGATGTTAACAGCTCCCTAAAGAGTTAAATCCAGTCCTTGTCTACAAAAATTTGGACAAACTCAAAATATCGTTTTAAAGTCAAATTTTCGGCCCCTTAAACTAGGCAATGACAGGTCATAAGCTCGATAAATGCCTAGACTTGATCCTCTTTTCTCAAAAATATTTTCCTTCTCTGTTAAAACAAATTTCGATCTAAATAACTCCCTTGAGAGGAAATCCAGCATGTCTACAAATAGTTGGACACAATGAAAACATTGTAAGTAATAAACATATTAATAATAATTTTGTGGTAACAAATAAATAATTTCACTGGGTTATAATATTATTATTCTTCTTCTATACGTGTCATATCGGTTCCCCCCGACATTGACGATCACTTGGGAGAAAGCTTCCCTATCCTGAGCAGTGCGAAACAGCTCCTCCACAGTTCTAATCCTGGTCCATGCTCGGATGTTTCGAAGCCAGGAAAGCTGTTTTCTTCGGACCCCTCTACGTCCCTCAATCTTCCATTCGTGACAAGCTGAAGTGTGGCATATTTATCACCTCTCAACACATGGCCATATGAAATCTTACGGAGCTTAACAGTGGTGAATAGTTCTCTATTAGTATTGGCTCTACGTAATACTTCATTGTTGGTTATCATATCGGTCCTAGATATTTTTAACATTCTACGGTGGATCCACATTTCAAATGCTTCAAGGCAGTTTATAATATTAACTTTTAGAGTCCACCCCTCTACACCGTACAGTAAGACAGACCATATATAACATTTGACCATTCGTTGTCTCAGCTTAAGGTTTATATTATCGTCACAAAGAAGATTTTACATTTTGTTAAATTCTGTTCGGGCTGCTTCAATTCTGCAATTTATCTCAACGTTGGGGTCTAGATTTTCTGTGAAAATACTGCCTATTTTGCCCAGTAAAAATTATATTGAGTACTAACTGAACCCAGCTACGCTTCGCTGTGGCTTTGTCTTATAATTATTATGGGAGTAAATAGTCTAGCAACGAGAAAACACATAACTAAATTTAATATCTTTTTTTGCATTGCTGGGACTATGCTGTAGAATATAAGGAAAGAAAATTGTAACTTTGGCTAAAATTGAGAAAACTGTGTATAACTGTCATTCAGTACATGTTAACTATGACAAATTATGAGTTAATTTAAAACGCTTACACCGTTCCGTTTCCATTGAAATTTCATAAAAATACTTTTTTGCTAAAAAGCAATGCTTTGTAAAAATCTTGGGTCAATCCATCGATGACTTTCCGAAATTTGCGACCACAAACATACGGAACCTGCATTTTTATATATTTATAAGAATATATGTTTTTTATATAAATATATGTATTGTATCCGCTTCTATTTATATAAGGCTTTGATATATCTAACAAAGGTTTTTTTGCATTTAACAAAATGACGTCTTTAAAGTAAGACTTGTGACCCAGATGAGAGATGAGGATTTATATTTCTGAAACTACACACAGCCCGCAAGTTAGCAAAGGCTTTAATGCGTTCCTAACGATACCAACCTTAACGTCCTTTACCACGCACCCCCTCTGTAGAAATCATCGCGAACATTTAAACTGCATTTAGGAAACCTAGAAAAGCTTTTAATGACGTCACATTTCAAGTCACGGGTTGAGCTTAAAGCTCTCGCAGTTGAAATATGGATTATAGCTTTTATTACATCGCCCTGGAGTGTAAATCAATTATATGTGCTCTAAATATGATTTTGTGACACAATTTATTTTTAAAATGTTCGTAATGCACCTAACCTTATTTTTTTAGCAAACTCGTAAAAATACTTTACTACATAAAAATTCGACACACATTTTCTACAACTGTTGTTCTAACGTGAACTGTCGACAAACAGTCAGCAGCGGACGTCCAGGATCTAAACTAAAAAAAAAACCAATAACTCCACAGCATATTTTATTTTATTTTATTGATTATATATAAAGTTTTTTTATTTTATTTTTTTATTATTTAATAATAGACTATTGAACTAAGCAAAAATTATATTTAAAAAAATATATGTAATGTATTGTATTATCAACGCTATGATTTTTAAAAGTGTTCTATTTCTAAAATTACTCCGCTTGTGACGTTTCAAGGTCTCTTCCGCTTCTTTTAGGTCAGTTCTGCCTGTTGGTCATGGACTTTTCGTAAAACGGAAATCCTTCACAAATCTCTGATCGTTGTTTGATTCATATGACCTAGTGACGTCATTCAAAGTATTTTATTTTTTAAAAACTTTTTTGTCGTGCATTTTCAAGTAATTTTGTGGTACAATTTAATGCTTTAATTTTTACCTCGCGTAATAAAATATTTTTTTTATCAAATTTCCTCATCACAACAGTTATTTGAAGAAACGTATGTACAAGAAACTGAACAAAAATAACAAAAAACTATGTAGCAAAGACAATCAAGAGCAATAAAAAATTGTATACAATATATTCATAAACACGATTTATATTTAAGACTTAAAATAAAAAGTTGTCAATAAAATTGTTGAGAATGTTTTCCCGGTCACTGTTATCAATACCTGGTGCCTCGTGGCGTAATGGTCAGCGCGTGTGCCTACCATGCAAGAGGTCTCGGGTTCAATTCCCGACATGGTTGATATGAAATATTTATTTGAAAGGGTTTATTTCACACTAGAATATTTCATAGTCTCTGGACTGGTACCTGAAGCGTAAGACTGATCATCTTACCTTCATGTAACAAAAGTGATCAAGATAAACTGCGATTGGTGTACCAATACAGTGCCCTATGCACCATTAAGTGCGGAAAGGGAATGATGATGATGTTATCAATACGTTTCTTTTTGGGTGATACCGTGTGTGTTGGATTTGTTCCGACGTTTCATCACACATTTACATGAAATATTCTCAAAGTTCAATTGAATTACAGGGAAAATACAATTACTTTGAAGTGATTTTAATGCATTTATTTATTTGACACTTTATATACATATACATATAAGGGCGGGCATATAGCCTTAAGGCAATTTCTTCCTACCTACCCAAACCGTTCAGTTTAAGAAAATTATAAATACATGGACATATTGAATCTTACAATTTTATACAAAAATTAAAAGCAAAGATTGAAAAAAAATATATATTTATAAAAATAAAAATAACACTATACTACGAAGAGAGGAAAGGGGATGGGAAGGAAAGAAGAAGGATAAAGGAACAATTTAAATATTTAGATGGTGACATTTCAATCTTGACTTAAATGTTAATAAAGAAGGGGCGTCATAGCATTGTTAAACAATTTTTTTTCTTTGTGTGACTTTTTATTAATGTGTCTGTAATAGGCACACGGAACATGACAGGAAAGGCATTTTTGACAGTTTTTAAGTAAGTTCATGTTTATGGTATACCTTAGATATTTACATAACTATCTGTATATAATTAACTGTTCAATCATCAGTAATATTAATCCTGTTGGAATAGTGCTTTGTTATGTATTTAATATCTGAAGACTATCTCTGATGATAATCTAGCTTCTTGTACGGTTGTTTGTTATCAACGAAGTTTATCGCATCCCACGACACGATGCAAAAGTCCCAACATCCCCAATCTCTTAAATATATATCAAAAAGTTATATCTTTCGTATGTGTCGAGATATTGGTCACTTTAAATGAAATAAAAATGACGTTTAATCATTATTGTGGCTTTTTATATTTTTTATAAATTTGGACCCCTGTATTTAGTAGCCTTACGTATCATGTACAAGGCTACGAAGTGGGATGTTCGATCACTGATTTTGGTTTATTACCTTTATGAGTCCAATCACCATTGTTGCGAAATTCAAGAACAATGGCGCGTGATATCTTCTTTTAACTACAGTGTGGATATATGTATGATATTCTATCTTTCCTGCATTCTGCTTCAATATTATGGCGTTGTAAACTGAAAAATGGGCACTGAAATAACAGATGTTCGATACTGTGAAGAAATATCATCGCATGAACAATAGTCATCATTCCTTAATTTAAACCAATTTAAGTAACTTCTCATAGTTCCGTGTCCGGTAAAAATTCGGGTCATTTCGAAAGTACTTTGGTGATGATGACGGAAGTTTGCTGCATCAGCTAGCGTTGGCAAAAACATTTTAGTAATTTTACATGTAGAAGAAGCGCGGTAATGATCTTCGTTTGTTTGTTTGTTTGTTTGTTGTTTGTTTTACACTGTGGCTGTTATATGAAATTTAAAAAAATAAAATACTTAAATTAATCACTCTCTGGGGGTAGAAAAAATTCAGAATACCACCCATGGTCGGTTCTAAAATTTTCAACAGTAAACACAATATTACGCATTTCTATAGATATATGCAAACCCTTGCAAGTCTCCCTTCACCACAAAGGAGTGAAAAGGATGTTAATAACTTTAACTCTCCCGGAAGGCTTCATATTATTTTGAGTCCTTTAACAGTCCAAACGGGGGCTTTCGCGTCAAAGGGAAAAAAATCGCCGACCTACCCTACTAACTTTTACGTTGGCGTATCCGTAGCGGGGCGGGCAGGGGAGGGCGGTGCGTTCTTTAGGAGAAAGGGTAGCAACCCTCCCCATACTCCCGCCCCCTTATCCAAACAGGAAGTAACTAATACAGTGGCGTCAGAATTAAGGCAGTATTTAAAATCATCATCATCGTTTAATTACCGCTCCTAAAAATGCATCGGCCACTGCATTGGTACAGCAATCGGAGTGCATCTTGATAATTTTTGTCACATGAATGTAAGATGATCAGTCTTACGCTTCAGGTACTAGTGCAGGGACTATGAAATATTCTAGTTAAAAAATACTTTTTTTAAAAAAAGTATTTAAAATAGATATGCAATTTATATGTTATATTTATTTATTTAACAGTTTGCAAGTCAGCCTTACTCTACGGGTTATTTATAATATAAATAACTGTGTGTATTGTATTTAACTCATTACGTAAATTTGACTGTGAATATCGGGTAAAATTAAGCACATAGCTGCTAAACTGCCGATATGTACCGAAAAATATGACCAAATTATGTGCAAAAGCCGTATTCAATCAACTAAAGTCATTCTATTAAATAAATATACATATCAATATGAGATTGCCCTGAACTATTATCTCTCATCAACTTTAGGGTGCCTAGAAGAATGACTAGACAGGTGCCACCGTTTTGTAGCAACAATTCACGGACAGTGTATACCGAATGCCGAATTAAACAGACTTGAACTCGAATTAATGAACTCGGCAATAGTTATTCCCACGTATCCGATATATTTAGTGTAGGGTAGTTCCTATAGAACAAACCTTTTGAACTTTTCCAAAGATGGTGAATGGTAATTATAGTTATTTATTCATGCATTTCGTAATATACACAGTTTATTGTTCACTTTGCCCCGCTATATAAAACAGTACTAATGATTTTCTTGTTGTATTACTGTAGAATGTTTTATTATTTAAACTTTCTACTGAATATGCTGTATAATTTTTAGGTTAATTTTATAAAAATAAATCTTGTACGATTTTTTGGTTTAATTTTTTTATTTAAATCTTGGATATAAGGAAGTTTATGTTTAAAAAAAAATATATATATTAAGCCAAATATGTAGTATCATAAATGTTTGTAAAAGGCAGATTTGCCGTTTATGTTAATAAAATAAATAAATATATTACATGCTATTTGCTATTAGTTATATCCCATCTCTATTGCAATCAATTTCCTTTCATGTTCCTAATCATGTCACCAGAAGTCAAAATCTGCTACTAATTAAACCTTCTAAGAGCAACATTTTATACCCAAAATGTGTAGATAGGTTTATTGTCACACCACTTGGAATTCTTCGGAACATATTATATTCTATCTGTTCGTAAATTTCTTTGCGATTAACACAGTACCTATAGGGTGAAGATTATATCTAAGATTTTTATTCTTAAAAGCGTTTTTTATAATTGTTGTTGTATATTTAGTTGTAAAGGTGCTAAACTTGCTTTGTTTCTTTGTTTTTCTCATTATGTGTTATTTTCTTAATGTTAAGATTATTTATGTCCCGAATTGAGTTGTTGTAACTCCTGGGAATGTAATTCAACGTATTGTACTTGTAAAATACTTTGTGTTTTATGATTCATAAATAAAAAATTAAAAAATAAAATAGATGGATTGGCATGGGTTAGCTCGAAGTCTTATACATATATATTTACGATTATTTTACGGCCCTTGTTTGTCATCTTTGTTCAGTTTCTTACGTTCGTTTTTTCAGTTTTTTCATGGTACTGTTGTAATTAGCTTAGGCCGCACGCATAATATATAAATAAATATACTCTAAGATTAAAAAAGTATAGGTATTAAATGAATTTTGGCGATTTATTATCATTAACATAATTTGAGACCCAGTGTTCATTAAAATTGAACGTTAATGCGTTATTTAATAACAACATATAAAATATGTTTTTCAAAAAACATATCACCTTTTGTAGATATATACTGAATAAACAATATTTTATACATCCAAAGAAATTCATTTAAATCTGAGTGTATTAACAATGTATATTTCACTACTGTTTCAACATGTATTTTATAGTGCAACTGGTATTTTTTCAACTCAATTATTTTTTCTAATTGGCTAGTCGCCACTGGCTTAAGGCTGCATCCATGGGGTGGTTGTTGGCAGGGAGGGGGTATTGGAGGGGTCGGTTGTAGGACCCGCGGGGTTGTGGAGAGGAGGAAAGGGGTGCGTGCTTTTACCGTAAAAATGTATTGATTTTAAGGTGGGTCAAATGGTCGCCTGGCTTGGGATGGTGTCTTAATTATCAAGAAACTGAAAAACTGTACTTTGAGCATCCAAATCCTTGTAGATTTGCACTGGATTTAATGATCGAAGCATTTAATTGACGTATGTAGTCGTCGATATTATTAAAAAGCTGTTTATGTTGAAAAGAGAGTGAGTAGCAGGAACAGATTGAACGGAGTACTGAATTAAATGGTGGAAAAAATTATATGTATTTTTAATAAAATACTTTGTATTTTGACGTCATACAAGAGTTTAATATTTGTGAGAATACAACAATTTAAAGATATTCAAAATAATCAATCTTCAGATGTAGATATAAACTGTGTATACTTACGTCTGATGATGGGTGATTCTGAATAACCGAAATTTTTTGTATTCTTACTAATATTAAATTCGTGTAAGGCGTAAATTAATAAATTATTTACTATACATTTTATATTAAAAACACTATTTGTGTGGTTTTTCATTATAATAAAATATCTTTGTTTTTAACCACTAATTAAAATAAAATAAAATGACTGAACGGTTTCAAAGCAAATAAGCTTCTTCGTCAAGTAGGTTCAAAGGTTTTCACGATCACTGTTATCAATTTGTTTCTTCTTTTTTGGGTGATACCGTGTGTGTTGGATTTGTTCCGACGTTTCGGCTACCATTGCAGAAGCCCTTTTTCATCAGCTCACTCAGTTTACCCTGAAGATGATTCCTGCAATGGTAGCCGAAACGTCGAAACAAATCCAACACACACGGTATCACCTAAAAAAGAAGAAACAAATTCTTCGTCAAGGTTTACGGAACTAATGAAATCTTTTCTATTTTACTTTTTTCATGTTTACTAAATACCACCCTTGGAGCCAATAAACCAAGTCTTTTTTTCACTAAAAGGGTGGCAATTTGATATTAATATTTTCAAAGCTAGTCGGGAGTGGACTAAAATAAATATTGTTTATTTGGTAATTATTTTTTTTTATCTTATAATTTCTAGGTTGTCTAATTTCAATATTTTATTTTCAACATGAAGTACTTTTAATCCAGTGTCTTTATTGAAGATATGATTATTTTCTATCAGATAGTTTACGAATTCAGAAAAAATATTATTTTTTAAGCACTTTAAAAATATTATTATTTAAGAACTCTAATATTAAAGTTACTTTTAGTTTTTCCAATGCAGATTGAATCGCAATAATTACAATTTAATTGATATATGCCAGATTTCTTATATTTATGGACTTTATCTTCGTGATTTTTTAACAATGTTTCTATACAGTTTGTTGTGTAGAATGCAGTAAAAATAATTTATTTTTGAATTATGTTATAATGTTCTTTCACAAAGTCAATGCTGAAAGAATATGTAAAAAATATATTGGCAAATTGATGTTTGTCGCCAAAGGCGAAATTAGCAATTCACACTGGTGTCTGGAATTGGAAAAAACGAGGATAAAAGTAGACTGAATGCTCTCGAATACGATATATCAGGCCTGTTTGTGGTAAAACTATGTATGTTCAGCACACAAATGTCGAGAATCGTGCAGTGCAGTATGGGATAAACATTATTGATAATATTAAGATACGTTTTCTCATTGGTTTGGATATGCTAAGCGAAAGGACAGCGAATGAACGGCTAAAAATTAACGATGCGATTGTTGATGGATACTGAGAACGAAAAATTTTGAGGAAGACATGGCTTAATTGAATTCAATAAATTCTTGAAAATGGACGCATCAAAACTCGAAACTCCAGGCTGGTTTTCATACTAGGGCTCTTACAAGGGACATATGAACTCTTGACATTCACAGAGCGTATGACCTGTCACAGTCGTGTTTAAGCAATCTCTTTACACACCTTGTATCATTTAATTCTTATCATTTCGTGGTTCACCAGATCAATCTTTTTTTTTCTTAAAGAAATATTTGCGTTCTTATAATTTACGCAAATATTTGATTTTGAGGGCCATTTTCAACGAGTTGTAAACAACTCACTATTAGAAAATGGGAATCAAGTTGAGGTAGAGTGGGATTCGAACCACGGACCTTTGATCCGTGAGTCCAAGACACTAGCCACGGGACCACAACCCGATCTTATTCTTAAGGCACTCTTAATCCCCATCCACAATTTCTACTTCTTATCTTATTCATTTAGTGTTCATACAGCTTAAATGTGGAAGTGTGAAATAATCTCTAATCCTCTATCAAAAATGTTTCTACTGTAGAACTGTTTAAATCGCACCTGAAGAAACATTTATTTATCTTCCTTAATTTTTTCTCTTTTGATATCTCTTATTTTCCTTTCCACATTTTAAAAAACATATTTTAAACCCTAACTGTGGGGTTTCTCATTAAAATCTAAATGAAATAATTACATTTTTTGGATCATTAAACTAAACTATACCATGATTACTTTTGACTGGCGTTTGTAAAATATATGATTAAAATAAAGTTATTTTAATCGGCATATCCTCTTAATTTAAGTATTATTATGTCATTAATTATTATTAAAAGACATATTTATTAATTACCCACGGAAATTCATTTAAAAAATGAAAATAGGATATAATTCATAGCAGGTGGCTGATGCGCCGCTTTAGCTGAAATTATATGGGTTACATTGGTATACAATATATACCTCTACTGATTTTACCAGAATTTTAAACTGCGTCATATGGGCCGACTTCCGTGGATATCAGACCTAAATTTTGACGTTTACATCAAAAACTATAAATTTAACAGATTTATATCACACAAAATTGAACTAATTGTTATGAATTGCCTTTAAGATTTACGTAAAAAAATGTTTTTGGTACGTTGGTATAAAATACATAGGAAGATATATTTTTGAACTATCGAACCCGACAGACGTTGTCCTGCCCGAACGTTGGCTTTCCTGCCATTTATTACCTTGAAAATAGACAATTCATTAATAAGTAGATACCTAGGTATTTGTTTCTGATTAAATTCCAAAACTAAACATTGTTAATATTCAAATAATATTGAATTTGAGTAGGTACCGAGGTACTTGTTTATGTTTAAATTCCAAAACATAAAATAAATATTTTTTCAAATATGGCATTCTTTTTGCAAACGTCAAACTCCGGTCTTCTCGCCAACAAAGGAGTGTACTTATTTAAGAATACGATTGAAATTAATGTGTTGAGTTTAATACTATTTTAGTATTACCGAAAATCCAATAAAAATAAATAAATGGGTAGAAATTATACGGGATTTAAGGAAAGAATCCGATTGAGATCCACAAAAAACAAACGCTGTTTGTAAACATTAAAAAAAAAAGTTTTTTTGTTACACAAAAAAATAACTTCTTTTCATTTTTTTGCAAATGCGCTCTCATCGAATGCAACCCTGGTAGATCTACGAATAAAACATTTATACTCCTAACTTCTTTTTTACATATTCGATTGAAGATTTTAATATCTACGAGCACGCACAACGCAAAGATATATATTTCTCTGAAAACCGCACGTAAATCGGTTAAGACATTTAGGAGGAGTGCGGTGACATCACACGTACAGAGTTATTATATATATATAAAGATTACATTTTTTATTATTATTCTTCTTCTAATGCCGCTCCTACCGGAAGGTGACGACCATCATTCTATATTCATCACGACCCTGCGCTAGTCTCTATCCAGCCTGTCTTTTACGTTTCCCTCCATAATAAGTTGGAGAAGGGCATACTTCTCATTGCGGAATATGTGATCAAAGTATGAGGCTTTTCTTCTTTTGAAATTGTTCAGTAAATCCCTCTCCTTGTTTTTAATACTCAAAACCGCTTTATTGGAGACACGATCAGTTCATGAGGTTTGAAGCATTCTTCTGCACCACCAAAGTTCGAAGGCCTCAATTCTGTTCATCGTTTAAACTTTAAGAGTCCAACCCTCCACTCCATGCGGCAATACAGGCAATACGTAAGCTTTTTGCTCTCCATCTTGTGCTTAGTCTCAGATCTCGGTTGCACAAGAGTTTCTGCATTTTATAAAATGTTGATCTCGCGATTTCAATTCTGGTCTCTAATTATTTAAAACGGATAACCTGTTCTATCCCACTACCATCTATAGAGAGATGGATGACAATATCTCTCCGTTTGCTGGCGACCATAGCTTTGGTTTTGAGAGCGTTCATTTTGAGTCCGAATTTCTAACCTGCATTGTTCACCTTGTCGAAAAATTTCTGTAGATGATCAGCAGTATCAGCTAAAATTCCAAAAACAGATTGACAGACAGTGAGAATATGTTGCAACAGAGTGAAAAATCATTTATCGAGAACGTAATATGGAAGTCTAGGTATTTAAAGAGCTTTTGACCGTTTTATTTAACTGTTTTAAATGGCCACTTAACACACCATTCTAGTCATAATAAAAGAGGCGTGCTCATTTGACTTTTTTGCTTATTACTTTTTCAAAAAAATTTAATTGACTCTCCTGCAATATACGCTATATAAACTTATTTTTTTATATAAAAGCTATCAATATAGATAATAATTGATAATATTTAATATATATTTTTATTTTTACGTCGTTTATAGTGATCTAATATGCGTCGAAAGGGTTCTTTCCCCTCAAAGATAGTTTATTGTGCTACGTGGTACTTGTATGGGGTAGAGTTGTGCAATTAGGGACGAGGGAAGTAAAAAGATAAACAATGAGTTAATATAGCAGAAGTAGGGGAGACTGTTGCAATTATAACTACAGATGGAAATAGTGCATCATGACATATTGATGCTCATTCAATGATGCTTCGAATAAGGAGTCAAGAGTCGTTAGACACACGAGTAGCTAGAAATTTGAAACGTGTTTTACTTCGATAATATTTTGAGTCGAAATAAAAAACCAACAATCATCATCATTATTTTTTTTAGATAAGTTACATTAAAAGAAAAATACGAAGGCCTCTGTGGTGTAGTGTTGACTCACTCACGGAAGGCTCTGGGTTAGATTCCTGGTGAGAACACAAAAACGAAATGTGTTTTTTCTCAAGCCTGGGTGTTCTATAGTGTGATTCACCGCTGTATTTGGGCTTCCTGGCCTGTCGAGGTGCAAAAAAAACTATTGTTATGATAACTTTTAGGTAAGTGGATATATATATATAAATATAATGATCTCTTCAATTAACTAAAAACTTTTTTAACTATTACATCACTAAATAAATTCAAAGTAAATTTAAATGAATTTTTTAAACACGAGTAAAAACAACATTCTTCTGTTTTTCTCTTTATTTTGTTTTTTTACTATTTTATTCTGATGTATATTCGAAATTATATAACTTCAAATATATGTTTAATAGTACATAAACCAAATAACTTTATCAGTAAAAGCCGCGCTCCAAGAATGAGAGCTAGTCTCTTTTTGGAAAGTTGCGGTTTTATGATTAACTAAATACATAAAAGTGTATTGTTATAGGAAACAAAACATGTATTATTTTATGTAACTATATTAATTATTAAAAAAATAATTTTCGGGGTGGAAATCCAGGCTATCTACAAAAAATTGGATATACTCAAAATATTGTTGATATTTATATCTTTAAATCTACAATTCCTCTGTACGTGTGATGCCACTGAACTCCTCTTAAACGGCTTAACCGATTCACGTGCGGTTTTAAGAGAAATATAGATCTTTGCGCTGTGCGTGTTCGTAGATACTAAAATCTTCAATCTAATATCTAAAAAAGAAGTAAGGAGCATAACTGTTTTATTCATCGATCTACCAGGATTGCATTCACGGAGAATGCATTTACAAAAAAATGGAAATATGTTTTTTTTTTTGTGTATAAACAAAGTTTGCTTTTGAATGTTTTCAAACAGCATTTGTTTTTTGTGGATCTTAATCAGATCCTTTCCTTAAATTCCTGAAAATTTTCACCCATTTATTTGTTTTTACTAGATTTTCGGTATTTATTTGGCTTTATTTTATGTTTTGAAATTCAAACATAAACAAGTCCCTAGGTACCTTCTTATTTGTGAAAAGTCTTTTTGCAAGCTTATAGCAGGCAAGCCTACGTTCGGGCAGGACAACGTCTATCTGGTCCACTAGTATATATAAATATATATATTGCACCACAACAGGCCAGGAGGCTTGTCTACTCACAGGGATTCGAACCCGAAACCTGCCGTGCGTGAGACAAGTGTTTTGATCACTACACCATGGAGGCCGCCAATCTTTGTGCGATAATAACTAAAAATATAATAAATATTGGAGGCGATTTGACCGTTATGTTTGCTATTACACTGTAATTTATGACATGTATATATGAAAATGTTATAAAACTAATCTAATTTGAATCCATTGAAAATTATAAGTAAAAATACGTTAAAAATACAAACATAGGAATTTAACATAAAATTTCAATTTATTGTCAAATGGTACCTAGATGTCAAGGTTCCAAACACCTCGCAATAACTTCATACAGTACATTCTAGCTAACAACCCCTTAAAGCTTAATTTTTAAAGCTGTTTAGATGCACAATGAGGTTTTCTAGTGAATTATGCCGTGAACTTATCATTATTACTTCCCAGTGGTTCATAGAGCATATTGGGACTCTAACTTGGGAGTATCTGGATAAGAATTACTCTCCAGGTGCCAGAAAATGGTAATTTATTAAATATTGCAGTATAAGACTTTATTTTAAAATATATTTCAAGTCCCCTCCGACAGGAATCCAACCCGAAACATAAGCACGATAGGTAAGCAACCCCAATTACTTCATCACAAGGAGAACTTATCTCAACTCGATTTCCGTTTTCAATATTTTTTGGAATTTTTGGTTGGAATAGCTGTCGAGACGAAAGTTGTCCAAGATTTTTTGTTGATTAACAGTCGACTCCTAAAACGACACAAAGCTGTTTTACGGAAATATACACATTTTTTTTGTACCAACATAATGTAATTTATGGTTTTCAGTAAAAAATCATCGTGGAAATTCAATTTTAGTTATTTATCATTGAAATACTTAAATACTAGTTTCGAAGATGTTTCAAAAGTGATGAAACCGGTAACTTGTATTTTATTTCTACGTTTATAATATTTACATTATGTATTGAACGTTAGTATCTCTCTAATGGGAAAATCTCGTTCACATCGGTCCAGTTTATAATATATCAAATTACTTTTAATATAAATTAATCTCGTCGTTAAACTTTGGATTATTAAAAGAGGTCATTAACCTTTACAAAACATCAAAGTTTCGTTATCTAAAAGCCAACTCTGAGGAAAAAGCTCCTATTAAGTGCTTACGAAACAAATTGAATAATTAAGTTGAAAACATCCTTTTGTCGAGATTTTCCACTTAACCGATTTCAAGCAACTTCAAGATTGTTTGAACTTGTTTTGAGGGTGAAAAAATCTCAAATATTAACCTAGTTAAATGAAATGATTGCTAAAAAGGTGAAAAGGAACAATGCAGTCGACAATCTTTGCCAAGTTGGGAATCTTAACGTTTTGAAAATATGCTGAAGGAAATTTGTATTGAGATCAATCTTTTGAGGGGTGTGACCACACCCATACTGATCTTCCTAAAAACCATACCAGTCTGACGATGTCACGGGAGCGATGAAACTGGTTGTTGGCCCTTCAAACAAAGTGGATTAAAGTGTCAACCTGTCATTTTGATTTTTTTAAATTATTATTTACCATGAAATTTCATTAATTTGAATGTTTTAAAATATTACGTTTTTATAAATATATTAGTATATTACGTATACTTCCTTCAAAAATATAATTACATACAAAAACAAACGAACAAACCATCACGCCGTTTCTCCGTAGGAATAGGCAGAGAGGATAGAACGCCATATCACTCTATCTTTGCATACATACCTCGCTTCCTCTACATTCATACATCTTCTCATGCGCGCACGCCGATTATTCCTACTTTTGACATGTTTATCTTCAAGTGTTTGATGGACTTGATCGTGCCATGTCTTTCTCGGCCTTTCTTGTTTTCTGCATCCATCAACATTCGCATCGAAGATCCTTTTAGCCGTTCTTTCATTGTCCATTCGCTCAACATGTCCAAACCAACGCAACGCATCCCTCAGCCTTACACAGTTCACGGATCTCGACATTTGTGCACCTATCGTACATCGTTTTCACATTCGCCTGAGGGATCGGATTTAGATAGCATTTAACCTACTTTCATCATCATTTTTCCGATTCCACACTTTGCTCCTTTACATTAAAGTTGGCACTAGAACTCCATTGTGAACTGCTAATTTAGCCTTCTGCGAAAAACATTTGTTTGCCAAAGTAGATTTCAGTGCACCGTCCACCCTGTTCCCGACACCCTCCTTTCAATATCTTTCTTGGTCTTTCTATTCATAGTAAACATACTTCCCAGATACACGAATTCAATTCGAAAGAAAATAAATAAGCAAATTATTGTAATAATTCATTGATATTTTTTTTAAATTTTTATCAGTAAATATTGTCTCATAATATCAATGCAAAAGCCCTAAGGGCGTTTATAAATTAAAAATACAAAATAATAAAACAAAAAAGAAGTTACATTTTAAGCCAATTGACGGGTTTTCAAAGATTCGTATCGAATTGCATTAAATATTTATAAACTTTGTCTGGACTTATCTTAAAAGATCTCAGAAATTATTTTTAATTAAAGCAGCTGTGGTATCTAGGTAGACATGGCAGGTGTATCACCTTTGAGCCAGAAATGATAACACATCTTGCTTCTTGTATGCTTGCCTTTGCTTTAGGAGCCCATCGATACTGTTGTTTAGATAGATTTTGTTTAACGTTATAAGGATCCTCGGCAGAGATGAAAAGATTCCGATGTTGGTTCCTACAACAAAGTCAGCTTTGGAACGCACATTAAAAATATTTAAAATGCCGAAGTCCTTCTAAATTATAAACTAAAAATATGAAATGTATGGTTATTTGAAAAAAAACACAAACTTTCTCAATGACTTTAAAACTTGAAGCGCATGTTATTAAACAAGTCCATCAATATAAATATTTAGGATGCTGGCTGAGTGATAAATGGGATCAAAGTCAGAATAGAGATGACGCGAGACGGCTTTTTTCAGGATGCGTGACCTTCTTTGCAGTAGAGACTTTGATTTAGACCTCCGAATCTGCATTGTACAATGTTACGTTTTCTCAGTACTTTTTTACGATCGATGATCGAAGCCCTTGAAATGTGGTGCTACAGGAGGATATTAAAAATCTCCTTGGTGGACGGAGTCCAAAACGATGACGTTCTCCGACGGGTGGAAAAAAATAAAGAGGTACTGAAGACCATAAAGAAAAGAAAACATGAGTATTTTGGGCATGTGATGAGAGGCCAAATATATAACATTTTACAAATCATTCTACGTGGAAGAATTGAAGGAAGACGCAGTGCAGGTAGAAGGCGCATCTCTTGGCTAAAGAACTTGCTTGACTGGTTCCATTGCACCAGTCAGTCCTTGTTCAGGGCAGTTGCCAACAAAGTGAGAATTAAAATAAAATAATAAAATAAAATTAAATAAAATAAAATTAAATAAAACAAAATACAATAAAAAAAAATATAAAAAAAATAAATTAAATTAAATTAAATTAAATTAAATTAAATAAAATGAAACGAAATGAAATGAAATGAAATAAAATAAAATAAATTAAAATTAAACAAAATAAAATAAAATATTAAACAGTTTAAGATAATAAAAAAAATACTCAATACGATTATAATTAGTGAAAAAAAACATGTTATCCACATAAAAATATTAAGAAATTAAAAAAAATACGTTGCATTTACATTCTCAATGATTGTCTACAGGTTGTTAGTAAAATTATTGTGTCGAGTCTAGGCATAAAATTATTAAAGGTAGGTATTCTCGCCCCTAATTTTAATAAGTTTGAAGTGGGTACCGTATGCGGTGAGCATTGGATAGTAAACATTGCACCTGTGTGGGGATATCCACAATATCATACATACATATACAATTAAATGAAAAAAAATGATGCACGCATATACTTCTACATATGAAGAAGAATACCTTCCGAAATTCAGCAGTATTTTATTTATTTATTTTTATTTCAATATAAGAAAAATCACATAAGCAAAATTACAGACAAGTATTTTACTTAAATAGTAAGGATAAATCAAACAAGTGGAGGAGAGCGGTATAGCGGAATACTTGAAAGGATCTATCGGTTCCTAAATAGGCAAAGCCTATTTTAAAGAACCGATATGTTGCGGCAAAAAAAAAAAAACTACAAACAGATTTGCCAAAGTGAACACATATATACCTATATTATGTATCTTTTTTGGGTGATACCGTGTATGTTGGATTTGATCCGACGTTCTGCCTACTGCTGACTGTGACACGGTACAAATTACTAGTACTTAAACACATACATTTCTCTATAAAACACACAGTTTTCCCTGAAGATGGCTCCTGCAATGGTAGCCGAAACGTCGGATCAAATCCAACATACACGGTATCACCCAAAAAAGATACATAATATTGATAACAGTGACCGTGAAAACCTTCGCACATATATACCTTTTTAAAATATCTTTATAAGTTTCGTGAAATACATTTATAATGCATGTATGTTATTTGATAAGTATAATTGTAATAAAAAGGTATTTCTTTTACATAATTTATAAGTAATTATGTTAAATAATAAGTATTTATTTCATGTAATAAGTATGTCACGAAAATGTTTTTTCCAAGGCTGGCTGATGCAGAAAACTTCCACCGCCATCACCAAAGTATTTTTAAAAAAGTATATTCATAATATATAAGTATGTACATAACATAAAGGTACGTTTATAATATAAACTTATTAACAATTTTTTTGGCTATTTGCTTGCCATATCTATCAACCATTTGCCAATTTTTTTCCCAAAACATGTTTTACTTTCGTTTTTCCAGATGTAAGGGACTAAATTATATAGCTTTGGTACCGTTAAATAAAATATTTTTGAAACACCGCTACACGCGCTCCAGGCATAATTAAGCCATTCCTTACAGAACTTCCTGTTTCGTGTGCAGGATGGAATGTCTAGGGTATCTCAGTTTTTATGGGTTTCAATTTTAAAAAAATTATATAAGATTCCCTTACATCAAAATCTCTTAAAATTTTAAATAACTCTTCACTCGAGGACATATATGACCTTTCAAGTATAACTCTCAAAACAGATTTTTGAGTCTATTGGTGGGTCTAATATACTCCTAGCAGCTCTTATCCAACCGACACATCCGTAGGCCCAAACAGAGTTACAAAGTTCATAATAAACACTTCGTTTGTCTTTCATAGACAGTTTATTACGTAACATTTTGAACATTAACATAATATTATGTAAAAACAGAAATGCACAACATTTTTGAAAAGCACGCCCTGGACAACCGCTGCTGTCTGTTCGTCGGCAGTTCATATCAGAACTACGGGACGCGAACTGGACTTGGAAGAATGCATAGAAGCTGGCGGTCAACATAGATACCTGAAGGATCTTCGTGGATACCATATGCTCCAACTAGGGAGCAGACATGAAATTATGACAGTTGACAAAAAAGAATTTCTTTTTAGTTTTAGCGAAATCGATAGGATGACCCATGATCTTTAAAGCGATTTCCGGGTATGTGAAGGGAGTGCTCTTACTGCAATATGTTTCAATGTTCCTGGATTGGTATCTGAAGCGTAAGACTGATCATCTAACCTTTATTTAAAATCTATAAATCATCACCATTATTCCCTTTCCTAACCTAATGTTGCATAGAGCACTACATTGGTACACCAATCGCAGCGTATCTTTATCATTTTTGTTACATGAAGGTAAGGTGATCAGTCCAACACTTCAGTTACCAGTCTCGGGACAATGAAATATTCAAGTGTCAAAACACTCTTTAAATAACATTTTATATCAACCATGTCAGGAATCGAACCCGAGACCTCTTGCATGGCAGGCCAATAAGCTGAATATTATACCACGAGGCCGACAAACCTATGAATATCTATTTTAATAGAAAAATCGATATATTTTGGATTATTAATTATTCGTTAAATTCTAGAAGCCATTATATTCCGGTACACGCGGCGAACGCAATCAAGATGGCGGCCAGTATTGATGGAGAGTTCTCGAATATTCCGCTTTTTCTTTTGGGCGCGTCGCTCCCTCTAGGAAGTTTTTTGCGCGGGCTAACGCGCGTGCGACAAGAATAGCGCTATCCGAAACTCCTGTTGTGTCTCACTCTGGCGAGCGTATCCTATTTCCCGCGTTCGGACCGCACGCCATCTTTGATTTCGAGACACCGCGATCTTAATTGTTCCGATTTTTAATAACGATTTTTATTCGATGTATTTTCGTTTTTACGTAAACAGCAATGATTAATGCTGCATTTTTAAAAATTACTTTTTTATTTTTATTACCTACTTGCTTAAACTTAAGAACCTACCCGGTAGGGGTTAGTTGCACCAATAAAAGTTCAGTTAAAAAAACACTGTTTCACGTCCACCCTGCAAGGAATCGAACCCAGAACCTAAATAATGGTAGGCGAACGCGTCAACCATTTCACAACGAAGTAAACGTATCTACTTTTAAAATTTATTTCAACAGAGAGAGAAAACATTTTTGAGAGGGGAATATGGAAGTCTAGGCATTTACAGGGCGTATGAGCTGTCATTGGCTGGTTTAAGTGGCCACTTCACATACTGTGTAACATTCACAATTCTGCCCATGTTTGAACATCCACATTTCCTAACTTTTTCCATCAGTTGACTTTTGTCTTGGTATTTTTACAGGACCTCGACTCACATGTTTTATAAGTGTATGATTCATATCATTAATTGTAGTGCTTTCGCACTTATAGATTACGCAGACAGGGTATACTCTTAGCTTATAACCGAATTACACAGTTTAAACCCGCGCTGTTCCAGCGGGTACCCTGCAAGACATCGGACCCTCCAATAAAAGTTCTTTTGTGAAGTAAAAGAGCTGAAACCTTTATCACGTGGGTGAGATTCATCCGGCTAAACCAAATCACCTACTAGGCAACGCTTGAAAACAATTTTCCAATTTTTATACTTCTCCTTTTACCAGGTAGTTAATTCAACAATGTTTGAGTATGTCCAAATGCTTGCAGATTGGCTGGATTTCTCCCTAGGGAGTTATTTATATTTAAATTTATTTCATCAGAGAGGGAAAAAAATTTTAAGAAGGGAATATGGAAGTCTATGACAGGCATTTACACGGATGTTCAAACATGGGCAGAATGGTGAATGTTACACAGTGTCTAATGTGGCCACTCAAACCAGCCAATGACAGGTCGTAAGCCCTGTAAATGCCTAGACTTCTATGTTCCCTTCTCAAAAATGTTTTCCTTCTTTGTTGAAATAAATTTAAATATGAATAACTCCCTAGAGAGGAAATCCTTTCAGTCTGCAAGCATTTGGACATACTCAAACATTGTTTCTACTTTTACCTAAAATCAGTTATCGAGATGAAAACACTCAGCAAGCGTTTTGATTTTATTTCACTCACATAACTAATAGCAATTTATTTACAACTAGGCAAAAATGGCCCCAAAACATTTAGGTATATAACTAGAGTTAACATAACCGTTTGAAATATGTTCCCTCAACCTGCGGTCAATTGTTTTATGTTTGATATAACGGACTTTAGCCTGATGCGAGCATTCGCCAGCTAGTTTTCTCCTCGAAATTACTAAAATCCCTACATGTACGCTAAGATACTGCACAAATCGATCTAGAAAAGCGATTGGTATAACCTTTCACCGGCAAGTAATGTTTTTATGTAAATCAATATTTGTTTAAAATAGCTATTTTACTGTCGAAAAACGTTTTATGTTACAATTCGCGAATTATCTCCTGTCTTCGTCCTGCTCAGTCACTTGGGCGTAAAGCAAAACGACAAACAAAGGTGACGCGTATGCAGAAGAAAGCGACCTACCGAATAGAACTTAAGTAGACCAATGTAAACAGTCCGTGCTTTTTACTGTAATATTTGTTTTGCTTGTCAAAGTTGACGTGATGATATTTACTATCTTTGATAGTCAATCCCTGTTCTTTCGGGACGGCTTTTTAGCTCGGATTTGTATGGAGTGTAAACTCTATAATATAATATACCTCAATGCCTCAAAATCTAAATAATTGAGTAAAGTTTTCTCCCGAAAGAACGCAAATATTTATTTGAAAAAAAGCTGTATCTTTTATCTTATTTGACACAGATAACGTTTAGGCATATTTATCTTAAAGGGCCGTTTACGCGTAGACAATACTGTTTCGTCCTAGAACTTTACTATTGTCCAAGCATAAATAGCAATTCGTAGGAAAAAATATTGTTCCGAGACATTGTCACAAATAAAGACGGCAGATTATTCCTATATAACAATAATAACCCCTACAACCGAACGCATTGCCCCGTATGAACGCGCACGAACCTTATGACAACAGCGATTTGCTTAACGCGAGCGTGTCCCCCCCATTTTTTTCTGCTGCCATTTTCAGACTGTCCATTCAATTCCAATACATCTTGCTACAAAATTTTTAAAAAAATTCGTGAACTTGCTCGTAATAAACGCCATCGTGTATTCATTTTCACAGCGCTCACGTGTGAACTGCGGCTGAATTTTCGTATTGTCTCAGCGTTTTGTCCTGCACGGTCAAGGCTGTTCACGGAGCTAGGACAAGACAATACTGTCATATCTATTGTATTGTTCAAGTGTACACGACACAAAATTATATTATTTTATGACTGATATTTATTGCAACAGAGAGGGAAAATAATTTTGAGAAATAAATACGGAAGTCTGTTTATTTGCAAGGCTTATGGCCTGTTATTTTCGGGTTATGTCGTCACTTTAAACACTGCGTAACATTCATTATTCTGCCTATGTTTGAAAATCCAAATGTATGCAACTCTTTCATTTATAGACTTTTGTGAATTTAAAATGATGTAACCTCTATTGACGTGGGTGCAATTCAACTGGCTTATTTATTGAACCTACTAAGGGTGGTATTCTGAACGCAAAAGCGCGCGTGGAAACGCATTTTTAACGCGTATTTACGTACTAAATACACGCTAACAGAGCGATCTCTTGGCGAGCAATCCCGTTCAGAAGACCAGCCCATGGAACGCTTGAAAAGACTTGTACTTCTTATATACATATATCCAGTGGAATACAGTTTTGTCTACAAACATTTGGACATACCTAAAATATTAAACTGGTATAAGAAGTATAAAAATTAAAAAGTATTTTGAGTAGGTGAACCAATTCAGTCAAATCAATCTAAATATAGGTTTCAATTGTTTTACTTTACAAAAATAGAAGATTGGAAGTTGCGTAAATATAAATGTTCAAACATAGGCGGGGTGGTATTCACCACGTTGCGCAGTGTTTAAAGTGAACATTGAAACCAGCCAGTGAAAGGTTACGCGCCCAATTTCATTGTTTTTTATTATAATAAATGCTTATCTTGCAATTTTCTAGGGCGCGTCTTGTCTACAAGGTTTTGGATGTACTCAAAATATTTCTAGTACTATACGGTTAAGTAATACTTGCGACTACATTCAATTAATGATTTGCGGTTAAAACGTGGCCATGGACGGCAAACAGTGAGACGACCTTTGGAGTAAGCCAAAACCATCCTTATTCATCCAAACATAAGTACGCAATTTGCTTATCTTCATGATTTCATATTCATTTCACATTTCATGACGGATTAGCATCATGTGGAGAATTTTCCGAGCAATCAAATATACGCTTTCTGACAGCTGACCATAAGATATAATGTTGCATGCTAGACGTGTAACTGAGATTGTCAAACCAAAAACAATTTAAATAGGTACCTGTGTGCATTGATTGGCTCTATCGAGGACAATAGTCATCATCATCGTCATACACCAGCCAGGTGGTGCGCAGGGCACTACATTTTTACACTTAATGCATCGCATCTTGATCATCTTTTACATAAAGGTAAAATACTGCTAGTGCAGTAATGGGAGCATATTTGAAAATACTCGACTCATTCGGGATGTTTTAGAATCACCCGGGCGCTCGTTATTAATTACCACCATTCAATTTTATAAGGTCACTAAATTGCGCTTGCTAACGTCACTCAACATAATCATGCATATTTTCTAAAATTTTCATTTGAAGCACTAACTTTGTAGTTTTTCATTATAGTGTTCATTAGGGTGTTCCGTGATGTAAATCATCATTGTAATTGGGCCTCCTGACCAATTGTGGTGCAAAAATTAAAATGATAAAATAAAATAAATTAATGTATTAGGTGAATATAAATTGTGTTCGTTTTTTATAAATTAAGCAAATAAGCACCAAAACTATTACAAAATGGTAATGGTCATTCGAATGAAACCTTTCTTCTCTACAAGATATTGTATTTGCCTTTACATTAAATGTATTATTTTATTTGATTACAAGTCTTTAAAATGGAATGTCAAGTACACGAACGTGAGCATTATCTACATCTCTTTCTGTTCGCGTTCAATCGAGAAAATGAAGTTGCCAAAGCTGGTCGCGATTTTTGCTCAGTGCACGGTAAATATGCTATGAATTTATGGCATTTGTGGTGAAATAATGAAGAAGAATATTTTATTGACTAATTCGTTATACAGGGTGTTCTTTAAACCCCGTCACATCCAAAACCACGATGATCAGTATGGACAAGAAGACATATTAGCACATTTTAAAAAATATTTAGAACAAAGAAAATTTGTAAAAATAAAATATTAAAAAGAACAAATGGTTGCTTACTTCTGCAGGGAAGAAACGAGGGGGGCCCGGCCGCTTGGTTAACGGTGTGTCAGACTCCCCCCTCCTCCCTCCTCGTTTCTCCCCTGCGGGAATTGGCAACTATTTGTTTTTTTTTTTTAAATTTTATTCACTGTTAAAAAATATTTAAATGTGCCAATATGTCTTTTTGCTTATACAGATCATCGTGGTTTCGGATGTGGGAGGGTTTAAATAACACCCTGTATATTTTTTTATTGTGTGTTATTTTTCTCTTCATTTGGAAAAAAACTGACACATTGTATGTTAACGTTAAATATATAAAAAATATATAAATTAGCATTTTCTTTTATCTTTTATACTTGAGAAATCATTTAGTATTAATGATTTCTGTCACATCCGCTCCAAAGTAGAGCATTTGGACATCACCAGCGCCGGATCTAACGGGATCAAACACTTCTGAAAAGTGACGGGAAAACACGTTTGTGAATTATCACGGACGTATTATTCTCCCCTCATTTGTTACTATGTGTCTAATTCTTGGTGCGAACTGAACTTATATCAGGTCCGGCTCTGGACATCACCAGACACCTCTAGGAGACCCTACAGCTAGCCGGCATTCTCGCCTCCTCCCATGTCAATGTCCCACGTCCTAAGGGAGAGCTAAGGCTCTGCCGAATAATGGTGAAAAACCGTCATCGCGAAAGCCCACAGGTGTGAAGAAGAGTCAACTTAGGTTGATGTAAGCACTCCTAAAGCATCTTCAGCACGTTTCCAAGCCGCAAATCGCACTAAAAACGCTCTAAAACGCTCGTTATAGGAAGTGGATTCGTTTGTTTTCGGACTTCTGTTTTGGTAACAATTGGTCTCAAACAGAAAATTAATCAACAAAATTCATGAAGTATATATATTGGTTAACAATTCATGTTTATTTATTAATGATGTAATAACTTATATTTACATATATGTTAGTTATTAATTTTAAAAATACTTGGAACACCTCCACTCATTTATTTTAACCAATTAGCGCTTTCACCCTCTAATGAGCATCTGCAACCTGTGAATATTATACAGTGTAAGGATAATTTATATAAAACTAAATATTATCTTAGGTGTAGGTACATTTAAAAATAAGTTGAAAAATATACAATTCGCAATATTTCAATGGAACAGAGTGAGACAAATTATTAAAACATGCGTTGGCTGTGTACTTTAAGAGAATATTATATTATTTGAAAAACATTTTTTATTTTATTACAATGTACAGGGTCCAACTAAGGGGGCTAATAAGGGCGAGTTTTTAAATTATATCTGCTGATTTATTAAAATTCTATCGCCATTATTTTTTATCCTATTTATTTCTAAAATTTCTAATCTATCTAACTAGTTTAGACTAACTAGAGTTTGTTTATTAGTTTGTGTTTTAAACTCATCTAAATATAGGTACATGCATAATTTAGGAAAACGCCGGGAATTTGCTGTAAAACAAACAAATCAACCAGAAGCTAGCTGTCTTGAATTCTTCTGCGTAATCCCGACTGCCAACATAAGCCTAAAAAGTAGAGACGTACTAGGGGATTTTTTTCTTCCGGTCTCGAAGAAGCTAGGAATGTATGCCAGGATAGATGCGTGTGGCGGTCCATTCTCTCTGCCTACTCCTACGGGGAAATGACGTGATGGTGGTAGTAGTAGTACTACTACTTATTTTCTCAAACCCAATGGTTTGGATAGGTAGGAAGAAATTGCCTGAATATGCTGGCCCCTATATGTACTTTAATATTATTATAAAAAGTGTTAAATAAATAATAACTTTGAAATGTCAGCACAACTCATCGACGACAACACGTGACGTCACGGGCGGAGTGATTTCAAAATTACGAAACTTAAAAAATATACATATATTTAATATAGTTATATTAAACTTACAATACTTCAAAAAAAATAATTTTAACTGGCTTAGTTTAGTCACTAACAAATATATATTTTTTCAAACCACCAGACTTCCTCAGTGTAATAGTGTATTTTTCAAAGCTCTGTTCTTTATCCCCCTTTCCCTTTTGCTAACGAGCCTTCAAAATAGATACTTGGCGACTTATTTCTTAAAAATATTGTGCAATATTATATTGAGAATAAGTTAAAGAAAAAAGTTATAGCTAAGACCAGCGTTTTTTAATTAGAAGTTTCTACTAGTGACAGAGTTTTATCGTAACTGACGCCGTCATACTACACGATTTGTCTCTTTACGTATTTTTGCCTTTTTATAATATATACGTATTAAATTTATTTTTATATTAATATAAACAGCTCCCCAGGGAGTTGAATCCAGTCCTTGTCTACAAAAATTTGGACAAACTTAAAATATTGCTAATAAATCCACCTGGTCCATGAAGAAGTATAGGAATCGAAAAATAACATTTTCAGGCATTGCCTAGTATGTAGGTGAAATAATTCAATTAGACGAATCTCACCGGCGTAAATAAAGGTGTCAGCTCTTTTACTTCACAAACATCAACAGATGAAGGAATGGAAGGAATATAGATGTTCAAATATGGTCAGAATGGAGAATGTTACACAGTATGTAAAGTGGCCACTGAAACCAGCTTTTTTCATATAAGTAATCTTCTAAACAATTTTTTTAATGCCCGCCAAACTGCAAAAGCAGTTTTTTCGCAGGGATTTCTCTCTTTAAACACTTTGGTAACACAATATAATAATGTTTACATAAAAATCTTAAATATATCAATAAAATAAAACTTGAAAAAAATTAAATACAAGTAAATCAAGTCTTTTTTGATACCGAAATATATCAAAAATAATAAACAAACACTTTTTTTGATATTGTTTTAAATTGTTTTTTACACACTAAACTTAGAATTTAAGAAAAAGATTTTTAAAACCAATTTTACATTATTTTTATTCATATCACTATTCTTAATTTTGTCCGGGAGTCTCTGTACTATGCGAGGGAGTATATACGCCTTGGTCCTCTCTCCATACGCATTTAGAGCTCTTCTTTCTATGAAATTTCCTTTCAACTTTTGGCGCGTTTCATGCTTATGTGATATTGGCGTTTTGTAAAAATCCATGAAGTCCTCTGTCCTCTGTCCATTGACAGGTCATAAGCCCTGTAGATGCCCAGACTTCTATATTACCTTCTCTTAAATGTTCTTCATCTGTTGTAATATGTTAATTTAAAAAGCATTTTATCAACGGGTTTAATAATGCATTAAAAGAGTCTTATCAGTACACTGCCGAATACATGCGTTAATTTTTTGTTTCAAATATTTGTATTTCAAAATATTTAGTTTTTGCTGAATGTAACACGATGTTTCAGCACCGTTTGCAGAGGAACTTATTAGCACAGCCTTTAAATAATTAATTGACTTTGAGGTATTTCACATAGCCCTGTGCAGGTCTTGAGAATTTCAGACCTATCTCAACATAAAAATGGCGCGTATTCATCACTAACCTATCCCAACAGGAGTCAACGACCTCGTCACTGAAAAAACCAGCGCGTTGCCCTGTTTGCCACTACTAAACTACACTCACAGGAATCCTGCAATTGGGGTGAATGATTTAAAATAATTTTTAGGGCGTTTTGGTAATTAATAAAATAAATACATCTTTTTGGGTTTCATACTTGACTTTAAAGTTTTTATTTGATTAATTTTCAGTTTGCAACCAGCAAAAGACATCACAATGTATTTACAATTCATAAAATAAACAATAATTACATTGAAAATCTTTCACCAATGACAAAATCTATTTTAAAAAAAGAGCTCAAATTTTCGAATAGCAATATGGATTTTTTAATAATTTTATTTATTTATTAACGGACATTGTCCATGTATACAATCTATATAGTTTAAATATTACAATGAAAGAATAGTTTAAAACATAAAAAAAAGAAAAAAAGCATTGACAAACATAAGGGACATTAAGACAAGATCTGGACTATTTATTTAGTGCTCGTTTAAATCGTTGTAAACTTAAACCAAAAAAGTCCAGATCTTGTATTTAGTTAACTATACGACAAAGACGGGTCATTGGAGAATTAAAGTCATAGTTTGTTCTATGCTGATCGATGAACAGTACTTTATTGTTTCTCAATCTACGAGTCGGAATATTGAATTTTACTTGTCCCAGTAATGGATGGAGCATCGATTACACCATTTAGTATGCCGAACATATATATGGAGTCAATATTAGTTCTACGTTTTTGTAATCTAGAAATATTTAACATTGACTTTATTTCAGCATAAGAATAATTTTCTTTCTCTAGTCCAAGCATACACTTTTTATGGAAAATACATATTTAGTAATGAAATGACACACACTTACATGTTAAATAAACAATTTCGACGCACAATTATTTAGCAAGTGTTGCAAAATTGATTTTTAAAAGAAAAACAAACACCGTTAGTATTTCAATATTTTTATAGGGGCAAATGCTGCAATGCTTTTTTTAGATACAACATTAGAAACAACTGGAACAGATCTTTAGGGCTGCGGCAGCTTGAACACCTTTATGTTATCATACGCAATTGCCGAGGTATCTTTTCACTGTAAATTCACAGTCGAGCGTATGGTAGGCATAACTCTATACCAAGCCCCGAAAGTAACATGGTTAGGTCGATTTTATTAATTTCCAGTGAATACGTTACACATAATTTTACTATTTACACTTGTTACGGACGTCAAAAAAATACAGCGGCCCTTTCTGGGGCCTCCTTAATAACTAGATTGAATATAAACCTCGGTATAATGTAACGCAAATACCACCTACTCAATAAATACTTTATTTGTTACCTTCAGGGTTGGTTTTCGTTATATTGAGGTCTGTTGAATTAGGGATTATTCGAATTAGTAAATATATCGCCGCGTTATATTTGATTTAATGACAATATTTTCCTTGTTCTGTACATGTTTCTTACTCTGCACCCTAATGCTAACAGCAGAAGAGACGACCCCGTGAAAGTGGTGGACTTTCTAACTCGTCGGTAGCGCGTCAGCTACAACACTTGTTTTATTATCCATTGTGTAAAATAACGCCATCAGCCACCGTTGAGTGGCCCTGCCAACTGAAAAGTTGGCACACTTTTGACCCATGGCGTCAACCCCACTTTTATCTTATTGTAAAATGTTATCATCTTTGGCCTATTGTGTTGATCAGGAATTATCTTTGTATCCTGATGCATACTAAAAATAAGGAACACTGCTTTAGATTTTTTTGGAACATAGGATGTGATTGTTTTTTTAGCAGCAAAGCAACAATGACGATTTTGCTTTCCTCGTTTACATAAAGAAAATACAGTTAAAACCTTTGCTATAATGGCGTATGAAAACTTCTTAAAATAATGTATATTTTACAGTAGAGAAGATTTCAAATAAAATCAGTAGTTTTCACTTACTGATGTCGTTGCTATTCAAGGGGCAATGTGACTCTGTCGCTACTGTTATGGCACAACATATGCAGCGAGTGGCTGATCACGCTCGAGCGCGAGCGCAATACTAAGAGTGCACGGGCGGGAGAACGGGTATGTCTAAGAGTTATTGAGCAAAAATTTTGTTTACAAAGTTTACAGGGACACGTAGACCCATGAGTAGTAATAAAGGGTTAGCAAATAAATAAAAATAATGAAATTAATTTGTGACGTGTGATTTTCGCACTCTTTGCCGACGTTTCAGATTGCATTGCAGCGTATATTAACTCTGATAATGTGCATCTTAAGCGCAGTAAAAATTGACCATTTTTTCACGTAAACTATGGCCTGCTAGAAACATTACTATCCCAATAACTTACTAACAAGTCCCAATACCATATTTCTTATTTCCTAGTTTTTTTTTTCATCTCAAATTCATTACCGGATTTCACTTCCTATGCATTTGGTTAGTTATCTTTATACCTCAATGTACGGTGATAGAAGAATATTAATAAATGTCATTTGTGAAATTGTTTATACTGAATGTTATTTATAAAATTGTTATGTTTTTTTTCAGTTCAATTGATTCAATTTTATTTATTCACATATACGAGTAGGTACATAATAAAATGGAATATTTTAATAAATGCACATAGAAATAATGGAAATAGAAATGCAAAATTAGATATATATATTTATTTATAAATAATACATAGATTTTTATTATGTTCAGAGAATAATATGTTAAAAAGGTAAGAAAATCTTGTATCGAAAATCAGACACGTAAAAAATGACAATGTCCAATGTGTCATTTTCCAATACAGAGATAGCCCTTTCAACAGGCATTACCATTGGTAGGTTGGTCCTGTATATTTAAATGTGAAACAGTCTATGCTGACGCTGTCTAAGGTAATTATCCGGAACATAAAAGCTATTACTCCTCATAATTTCAAGGTTGTCAATAATACCGCGCAACAATCGAAAGAAATTCGTTATTAAATACACATTCCTTCTGGTCTTCAAACTGTTGTAACCATGCATATCCTGGAGGAACTCAATAAGATAAATATAGTTCATGTAGATAAACCGAAGAAATTCTCTCTGCCCACTCACTAGAGCACTCTCTGCTCACTAAATGTAAACAGCTTTTAATTCGGTTAAAATCCTCACCGTCAAACTCCATCATAATCATCATCATCCCCCTACCACATCCAATGGTGCACAAAGCACTACATTGGAACTCCAAATGCAGCGTACTTTGATCATCTGTTACATGAACGTAATGAGATTAGTCTTATGCTTCGAAGGTGACTTGTTTTAACTCGATTGATTTTTTTCAGGATTTTTTACCTGATAGTAGTGGTCAAGTGGAAAACACTCATCCAGGATTCTTTATCTGTCTGGACATAGACCGTTGCACAACTGCCAGTCATATTTTAGTTATTGTGCAAGAATTTTGATCTTCCGGTACGTGGCGCGATCAGCTGGAGTGGACTTGACAGATAATAGCAATATAAGGTTTTCTATTTTTTTGTTTCATTGCAACCCATTGGTGCTGATAAGCAAATTGAGGTTACAATACTATACGTCATTTTATAGTCTGTTTGAATAGAGTATATTTTCAAGTACCTCCCCACTAATCGTTCCTTGAAAGCAGATCGCCACTGGGTTTAGTGACCCCAGACGAAAAATACGCACTGGACTTTTGAAAAGGCCAATAGCGACTGAATGGAGTAAGTACATGTGCACATTTTAAAGGAGGATTTTCGTCGAAAGGAGTCAAGCAAAAAATAATATATGTACAAAAATGAAATGTTTCTATTAGTTTTATTAAAATCTTCAGCCATGTATGTATATTCATACATTTGCACATTCGGCCTTATAAAATATTACTGAAACATAATATACGTGTTATGTACGTTGATTGATATGTAAATAAAAGGACACAATAATAAAAAAAATACCACATATATCGCAAGCAGCTTTATTCTCTTGATTGAACGCTTACAGAAGGAGGTGTCGAAAATGCGCAGCTTCGTCCGTTAGGGAAATATAACTTTTTAAAAAACATTTTTTCAGTTTAAAGGGTCAATTAAATCCTGTCGAGTAGATCAAATATTTTTTTACTACTTTTTAGTGCCATAATTTTTTTTTTAAACTTATAATTCTAAATTCCCGCAAAAATAGTCGTTACATTAGCCACACTGCCGCATTGATGTTCATTTTTAACTTTTTTTGAAACCGTTCAAATTTTTAGAGAACATTGTCACGAAACTACTTAAAAGTAAATAAATAAATAAATTAGATATTGCAATTTTTCTTAACTTAATTACTTACTACAATTTTATAACGTTTTTGTCTCTAAATCCATTTTTTTATGTTCTATTTCTTATTTCTATTTTTCCACTAAAATATATTTAAAAATAAAATAAAATATTAAAGTGCGTAAAGTGGCCACATAAACTAGCCAATGACAAGTCATAAACCCTGTTGATACCTAGACTTCTATGTTATCTTTTTTAAAATGTTCTTCATCTCTGTTGTAATATGTTTGTATTATTTATTTATTAAGTATTTCATTGATAAAATATAAATTATTTTGTAATAATGTTATTATGTTACCCTAAAAGTAGCATGTCATAAAATGTAGGTAATCAGAACACAATTTTTATGGATAAATATTTTTTTAGTACGGTTTTTTTTAATTTGTTTTGGTTTGGAAAAACACAGAAATTTTTTTTTGATTAATAATCAAAAATTCATGAAGAATATAAAATAGCGCTGTCTGTGATTGTCGCATTGTAATAAAAAATAAATAAATTGAAAGGATGAACTTTCAACATCTTGACTTGTTGTTTGGTATTGTAATATCTGGATGAGCGAACGGCTTGATCGGGTTGAAAAACGAAACGACTAGTTTTTATTTATTTTCCATAGAAGCGCAGTCCAACGCATGCCCAAAGCCGTTCAAAACGCCGGGGAAAAAATCCGAGCGTCACGGCCGGATCCTCTCTAAACCGGATGAAAAATGTTGCGAGACCGGTCCAGCCTCGGCGAATAAGTAATCCGAAATATTCTCGGCCATTTTCAAACGCCATTACGATGTTTAAGATGTCGATGGTCCGCGAAAGACGCCTTGAACTAAATGACAGATAAGACGCCTGATAGATCGGCCATTAACGCGTCAGCACGAACGCGCAACTTCTTTTGAATTTTGAACTTTGAACACAGTTTTAATGTTGCCAACGTGGAAATTATTTTTGCTGATGAGATAATAATAAATGACCTACCTATCTTATTTTTTTAAAAACATAATGTTCTAGTACCTTTAGTATCTTAAAGTGAAGTTTGAAAACTTCAGAAATGTTTAAAATTAAGATGATATTTTAATTAGGTATTGTAGAACTTAATGACCACCATACTTAAAACACATATCATTTTAACAATATAAAATGAGACAGTGATTATTAGGCAATCATTTCCTAACGTCAGGTTACCACACAATTACTTTCAGGAGTTTTTTCACTTAATATGTCTAAGGTTAATGTAAATAAATACACATGTCATACTTTTGTAGGTTTGTTCGGAGTAACTGTATCTTATGTTTGTAACATTATTTATTGTAGTAATAAGGAAAAAAAAACAATAAATGTAACTAGTTAAAGACATTATTCATTATGAAGTTGTGCAGTGCTTTGGGAAATTAGATATAAAATATGTTTTTTTTACACAAGGTAAAAATTAGAACATTTATTAAATTGTACAGTGAAGTTTCTCAAAAACGTATGATATAAATGTAGGGTTAGGTTGTTGAGGGTTGGAGTTCCTACCCCAGTTGGAGATTGACAGAGAATGCGCGAAATCATTTTTTGATGTTTATTTAATACATGGCAAATATATTATGAATTATGTTGGACAAGTGTTACGACGATGATGGGTTGAAGAGACTGCACTTGAACTACATGCTGAAACTGTGTGACGTCGTCGAGCTGAACCGACTGTCTGAACTGAACTTGTTGGGCCAACTGACTGGCGTTGCCACGCCCTGGGGTCTCTTTATAGGTGTCGTTCCTTTGTGGTTAATTTTTTTATGGTAGGGACGATGTGAATGTACTGCAGAACGATGATCCCGATTTCATGTCTAATACTGATAGAGAGATTCTAGTGATGAATAACCGATCAATCAAACTGTTTTTCCCGGTGCCATGTTTTTCAAAATTTAGCGTATTTTGACAGGTACATGGTTTTTATTTTAAATATCAGAAAAACTCAGTGACTTAAACTTGTGACGTCACGGGAAAAATAATTTTAAAAATGCGAAGCTTTTAAAAATTATAGCGATGACTATGCGATACACAAATTTAAAAAAAAAAATTTGCTCAGTTTATTAACAAATAATAAAAAAAAAACTCTGAACTTCCTTATTATCGAATCAAATATCTTTTATACTCGTTTACACAATGATTCATACTGATTTTTTCAATATTATAATTTTAAGGTTGAATTTTCTTTTAAGATATTAGATTTACAATCGAAAATGACGAAGCACTTTAGTTAGCTATTTGCTGTTTGTTTAGTGACAAAATAATTCACATAAATTATATTATTATTTTCTTTTGAACGATTCATTCCGATTATATCTTAAATAGGCATTGCATTTATTTCTTTGTCTTTTTCCGATCAAGAAATATCGCGCATATATAAATTTCATTTGTCAGAAAAATCGCATTACGTGATTTGCAAAAAACGGTCTATTAATCAAAATGGCTGTCTTGGTTGAAAGGATTGAGAATATTGATATAATAAAGGTATTGTGGAGAGAATAATAAAATGGATCTGTAAGTTTTATGGCGGGAAATGAGGCGGACGGTTTGAAAAAGGAACGAACAGCGTGTGCGCAGCAGGTGTGCGCGATGCCAATTGAAAAGCTGTGTGACGCTTAACGTGGTCTGTGGATTTATTGATCACATTTAATTAAAAATTCCAGAAGAAGAATCATTGTCAAAATCATTATTCCCTTTCCGTACCCAATAATGCATAGGGCACTGCATTGATACACCAATTGCAGCGTATCTTAATGATATATTTTTTGAGTTACATCGAGGTTAAATGATCAGTCTAACGCTTCAGGTGCCAGTCCATGGACTATGAAATATTCTAGTTTCAAAAGACCACTTTAAATAAATATTTCAGGTTAACCATGTCGGGAATCGAACCAGAGACCTCTTGCGTGGTAGACGAATGCGCTGACTATGACATTACGAGGTAGACAAGAAGCGGAAGAATAATGTATTAATATTTTATCTAAAATTAAGAAATAAAAAAATTTACCATCCGGGTGATTGAAAAATACAATTCTGTAATTGAAATAGTACCAGAATTCTAGACAAGTGTTTTTAACTCTAATAATTTATTAACATTATTATCATCACCCTTTCCAAACTCAGTGATGCATAGGGCACTGCAATGGTAAACCAAATGCAATCTTTTTTTATCATCTGTAAAGTAAACGTAAGGTGGTCAGTCTTATGAAATACTGCAATTTATACAACTTTTTAATTTTTTATCATACGTCCATCTTACCAGGTATTGAACCCAGAACCTCAAGCATAGAAGGCGAATACGTTAACCACTTTACAACGAGGCGGACTTATCTCCATTCGATTCCTTTACTCAGGATTTTCACCTGAGAGCTGCCATCGAGTCGAAACCACTCGTCCAGGGTTCTGGTTCTATTTCACTCACAGAATTATATTATTTATCACAGAGCATCACCTGGATGCAGAAATAAAAAAGTCGAGTAGAAAAACGTCAGTCTTGTAGTGTAGGACGTCAACCTTCGTCTACCATGGCTGAGGTCCTGGGTTCTATTCCTAAGAAAGTCAACATAAAAAGTAGTTTTACATAACATAAAATAAATTTAATTGTAATAACATAATATGCAATGGAATTACAATCCAGAAAAAAATGTAAAAAATAAATCAGATAGAAATATTAAAATACAAATTATACTAATTTAGTTACATAAAAAATCAAATTTACAAAATAATAGATTAACTCTTGTGTGGCTGTGATGTCGCACTAGTCGACATAGGACACAAGACTTGATATATGATATACCTCTCTTATCTTTTAAAATTATAAATTTGTGTTTTTTGTAATCTTTAAATGGACATTTTCACATCCGATTTGGAAAGTAAATTTTGTATAACTATGCTAAATGTTAAAACAAAAAATATTTTTCCTTGCTAAGCGAAGAATGAATGTCCGCCTATTCAGCAACACATTTATACAGATACCCTATACAAGAGAGAGCACGAAGATAGAAGTCATAACAAGAAAGACAAAGACGCTGTTCTGCGGCAGGTGTTGTCTAAAACATGTTCAGTCTTCTATCGGTTGATGTCAGTGATAGGGGACGCACGCGCGTAACATTAGCGGCATATTTGTGATTTTTAATTTATTTTGCTATAACAGGGCTAAGTTATTTGTTTTTTCCCATAAATTATAGAAAAAAAAATATTTAACAGGGTGTCGTTATGTTTTTTTTTTTTTTCAAATGTCTGAACTTTAGAAAATTCCGTCTTTTACTAGTGGTAACACAATGTTACACCACCGCGGGCAAAGGGTTTATTTACCACAGTATTTTAAAAGTTAAATATAAATAAAATATAATGATAACTGTACATTGGCGGGCTTATTGCCAAATGTCAATTTCTTCCAACTAATAAAATAAAAATATTTTTTTTCTAATCGAGTCACAAAATATATTCAACAGAAAATAAAAATAAAAAGTTAAAGGTATTCAAAAATAGAAAAAAATATATTTGTATATAAAATTACCTGAAATCAATAACCTTAAATAAATAATTGAAATTGGCGTTTATAAGCAAAAAAAATTTTACACAATTGCAATACAAAATATGTGTTTGACATAAAAATATTTCTAGCAGCTTCACTCGATGCAAAAATACTTTTTTAAAATTGAATTGAAATGAATTGAGATATGGTGAAAAAAGTAAGAAATTAAAGTAATAGATAAAATGCCAAATAACTGTGGGTACTAAATTAAATGAAAAAAATAAATAATGAAATGAAATATGGTCATATTGTTATGAGGAAGAATGATAATATCGGACCAAGGCCCTCCATGTAATTTGCCAACTCATAGTGAAAGGGGCAGTAAAAATAGTAAATTTAAATTTTATCAAACTGGAAAAATATGGAATTGAACATTAAAAAAATTGATCTCGTTTATTGACAAAAAAATATTGCTTTATTATTTTTATGAGCAAAACTGATAGGAAGACCCGCGGCACGAAATACGGTTCTTCGGGTATGTGAAAGAAGTGCTTTTAATTTCCTGCAATATTTTTATGTGTTTTAAATGTGTAAATGTAAAGTTTAATGTAATTATTTCCTCTAACACGCGATCAAGATAAAAATGTATGTACAGCAAAACTCTAATTATCGGAACTCCGACTATCCAAATCACTGATTATGAATATGAATAGCTTTGAGAATATTTGCAAAATAATGACTTGGCTGCCCGAAAACGGATGTCAACAGTCAAACAGCTTACTTTGACCGAGATGTTCAGCAAGTAATAACTTTCATTTACAGTACGGTACGTACATAATGTAATACTGTAAAGCACTTGTAACTACGCTTAACATGTAAAAGTGTTTCCTTTTCGTTTAATTGATTGAAGGCTTATTTTTCATTTTCAGTCAATCATTTTTATTTTCAACATGCATACAGTTATTTATTTAAATAAACTTTCGGAAAAAAAAAACAATTATCCAAATGGTGTCTGGTCCCAATTGGTTCGGATAATTGGATTTTTACTGTACCTTTCTAATGCAGTGCTCTATGCACCATCAGGTAAGGATTAGGGTTTGACGAGGATGAAATTTTAAATAAATAATATATTTTTTGAAAATAGCGTTATTTCTGTTATGGTACGCGGCGGTTTCTCTTGTCCAGCTTATTCAAATACTCTATCAATCTTTAGGCAGAATAGAAAGTCTGCCTTGGTACCACAATACCAGTTCTGCAAAAGATATTCCAGGGTCCATCTTTGCCATACATACCACTTTTAACCTCTCTGTAACACTTTTGCATGGAGTTATCACTAGCCTTTGCCCCTGACGAGCCGTGAAGAAAGTCCAATTATACGTACAATTTTGATTTATATCAACGTTTCTTGTTGATGACTGTCTTTTCGCATTATACAAAATACACCGGTGTCTGAGACGAATGAAAAATGCAATTCTGGATGTGGAATTTCACAATACCCTAAACAAATGTTTTATACATTCGCCATTCCTTCTTACATATAAAAGTTTTTTATGTTTAAAAAAATATTTCTAAAATTCTGAGTGATACATAAAATAACCACAGTTCAATGAAGGAAATCAGTGCTTCGAGAAATTGGATATAAAATTGTTTTCTTATGCGCAGTAAAAATTGGAGTATACCATTGTTCGACGAAGTTTCTTGAAAATGTATGAAAAAAATAATAAAACCAAACTGCTTTGAACGATGGCACTAGTTCTTACGAATCAACCAACGATATAGTGTTGTGATTTGTGATAGATTTCCGGTTTATGGAAAGCCAATTTACTAATTAGCAGACCTTACCGAACAGAACTTGTGACGTCACACGCGGAATTAATTAAAAATTAATTTGATTAAAAATTTCACCTTTTCATTTGATACATAATATTAGGTATAATTGAATAGATCTAAATAAAAAAAATGTCGTGGTAAAAGGTACCGTCTTTGAGGGCGAGTAGCGAAATTAAATTTAATAATTTGTTATTATCCACTTGAATCAAATTGGTTTTTAATATTTTTTATCTTATTTATTTCATGAAAACAACAGCTATATTATATACAAAAAAAACAATATTCAAAAATAAACAAAAACTGGAGGCTAACTACAATTTTCCATACACAACTAAATAAAAAAATCAATGCCAAAAATAAAAACATTGTGAAAAGCAACTCCACAAAAAATATATTACAATAAAAATGAATTAATTAAAAAATAAAAATTAAAGGGATTTTTTTATTACTCGGTATTAACTCGTAAAGTCCGATGGTTAAAAAAAATAAAGTGGGTGGCGAAGTGGTTCAAAATAGATCGAGTTTAAAAAGTCGCTTTTTGGGCCTGTTTCGTGAGGTTTTTTATAAAAAAAATGAATAAATGTACTTCTAAGCAATGAGATGACATGTCATTAGTTTTTTGTCACATTTCTCTATTTTTGTTGATAAACACAAAAAGCGACGGCCGACAGGCGTTATAAAATTTACGACGACGATAGGCACCAATCGAACAAAAAATATTTTTATTCGTATTTTTTTAAAGAAACCTCTGATAAATCTGGTCCGATAATTTTCATTTATGTCTCGAATTCAAGCGAATTTCTTTTAAAGATTAGACTGAACGAAATCACGTATAAAATTTATTTATCGCGTAATCAATAATTTTCGTATTCATAGGGTCTGAGAATTTCATTTCCGGTGGGTATGAGTTAAAAAAAATTGTTACAAATTTAATAAAAAATAATTACAATTGAAAAGAAAACAAAAAAATAAAACATATATAAAAGAAAATAATAGGTACAGTTATAGTAAATTACAATTATCATTCGTACTTGTGTAAATGTGAACAACATCCAATATTTATCCTGTCATTTTAAGAGAGTAAAAACTAAAGTAATTACACCGAATATCATAAATGCTGAAAACATCATAGTAAGCTGATAATTTATTGTAAGGTATAATTAGAAAACGATTTTTTAACGAAGTTCAGGAAATAGTCTGGAAAATATTGGCCCTTCCCAATTTAGTAAATTGCTTGATAAACTAAAAAACTGAAATTCATGTAGTAAATATTAAAGTGTAGCTGTTTTGTTTTCTCGTCTTGCCCAGTTTTTATCAAAAATGAACTGGGTTTGCCATTTAAGGCTTAATAGAACAGGCACATAAATTTTGAACGAAAATTTACGGTCAGTATAAAGGCTGAAAAACATTATCTAATTTCAAAACACATCTCTCTCTTTCGGACAATATCATCTCCTCCGTTTTGACGTTACATATTTTGTTAATTTTGTACTAATTATTTGTTTTAAGTGATTAAATTCTATTTTAAAAAAATATGACCATAATTCATATTGTCCCTTTAAAACAGTTGTTCTTAACCGGTGGTTCCTGAAAGCACCCGAAGTGGTCTGATAAGTCATCATACAATTTATTAAATATAACAGCTCTGATTATTTTTCTAAAAAGGGATAAGGTGAATAAATTGTAAAACAGGTGTAAATATTATTTGCTTAGATGAAAAACATGTAAATTTGTCTTTGAACAATGCTGATATAAAAAAATACATACATGAAAACATTACTCTCCATTTGCAAAAGTTGAAAAATTGATTCAATCGTTATTTTCCTAAATGTAAGGACAAAAGCATAGAATTTAAAATAGTCCAGAAAGAGCGTAGATTTATATATGAATACATCGGACTGTGTCCAATAATTCCCCCACTCCGCCATACTTTCGCCGCTCGCATTCATGAAGTCGCGGGGTAATGTTGCTTGACTGGGAAAAAAAATCATAACACAAATGTAAGGTAAAAAAAGTAATATGTTAGTTTCTCTAAAATTTTATTGTGCACGCGGAAACATTGATTGACACAACAGAGTAGATAAGTAAAGGGTTATTAAAAAAGAGTAATTGAATTAATGAACTTTGAACTTAAAATATAAAACAAATTTTATTTGACATAAAACGGATATTTTTATATCATGTTAAATAATATTTGATGTTTTTAAAATAATGTCGTTCAAATTTCCCTCACGGCGTTGTTTAATCTGAGATCTAATTTTTATCAATTCTTTCATTAGATGAACAAAGTAGGGTAACAAAATTACTACTCTGGCAACACTAACGAAATTTTCATGTTGTTTCTTCGACAATCTGACAGATGGAAAAACAATTCAATGTTTACGTAATGCATTTGTTATATTTTCATTCATTTGCAAATTACAGATGATATGTGATTGCATCCTGTTTTTTCGCGGCCTCCGTGGTGTAGTGGTCAAGACGCTTGACTCACGCACGGAAGGTTCCGGGTTCGATTCCCGGTGAGAACACAAAAATTAAAATGTGATTTTTCTCAAGCCTGGGTGCTCTGTGATGTAATTCACCACTGTAATTAGGCCTCCTGGCCTGTCGTGGTGCAAAAAAAAAAAATGTAAAATGTAAATGTATCCATTCTTTAAGATTCTAGCAGTATTTCTAAACTTTAAAAGGACACAACACGGTATAGTTGAATTCAAATCACGAGTTGCGTACTGAGCGACGTCTACAAAGAAACTAGTGGGTCAAAACGTAAACCTACTCATTTAGGAGTAGTTGAGTCACCTTCTGTTTGATTTACGTATGCGGTTTCTGGACTATTCTTAATTCCATAGACAAAAGTATTCGGAAACTGATTCACAACCCTTTATTTAACATACATCATTTTGTCTTAGTTTTATTTATAGAAATATCTTGACAATCGACCATATCATGATTTATGTCACCGCCAAACAGTTGGTGGTCCATGGCAAGACAAAAATAGGTCAAATGGTCTCTTATCTCTAAAAGGTGCTTAAAATATTTCCAAAGTGTAATAAAATATTTACAAAAGTCATTATGTCCACAAAAGACACAAAAATCACATTGTCCATTAAGTATTCAATAATTAAAAAATAATATATTGGAATATTGTGTTTTTCATTACATTATATTTCATTCAATTTAGTTAGATTAAAAAATATATTGAATTTATATTATAAAACAGAGCTCTATAAACATTTGTGAGTATTTCAAAATAAAGTTGAATGGACAAGATGGATTTTGGAAATGGGCATTTCACATGTTTTTTGTTTTTTAATATATATTTTTTTCGAATTTCAAAATTATTAGCTCAGTTTACCTTAAACAACAAACCAGCACTGAAAATGTTGAAAACCCCAATTTTTTCTCTCAAAAATATTCTTGTCTGTGTCAAAGAAAATGCGTGTTTTTTTTCAAATGAAATTTTATTTTTATCAGAAGTAAACACCTTTATAACTAAAAATAAAAGAAAAAATGCCTTACTTCGTTGATATTCAAATTTGATGTTCCTTACGCAGGGGAGAAAATAGAGTATGCAAAACTATGCCTAAGGAGACAAGGCGTCAAGAAAAATGATCTTTCGTCCCCTGTGTCGTGAGACTAGAATTGTTTGAGCAATTTCACCGTTTGGGATGGTTTTTAATCATCGAAAATTTGAATAAGCGCAGGCGTAAAACATGTTATGCCGGTTTTCTCTATAATTAAGTACACTAGGCGTGCGTGCGTCGGCAAAAGAGTTTAAATAAGTTTTAGAGTATTATTGTGAAGAAACCGCCGAAGGGTTTACTTTATGCAAAAATCTTACTTCAGTGAGAAGAAAAGTGGCATGAAATATAAAACGCATCTAAAACAGGTCGTCCGTGAAAAATTGCGATTATCCCATATCCCATATCGCATGGTATTTCGTCTTTTTGTTTCTGGAACTTGGTAGTCATGTAACTGGAAAAGTAGAAAAAACACTTGATTAAAACTTACTTTATTTTTCTGACTGATTTTGTTTTATTTTTTATAATTTATTGGAAAGCCAACAGACGATTATAAATTTAGAAGATACAATTTTATTATAAATACATATTATACAATCATATTAGAGGCTTCCACATAATATTTTTATTGTAAATGTTGCCACCTAAAAATTAAACATAACATAAAACAACTGATCACACACAACTTATAATATTACTAAAAATGTAAACAATAATAATAATCATGGTTTATTAACAAAAATAACAATTACTTTATCTACTACATACACAGTTAGATGAAATATATCTCTGGATCATGCCTAGTCTGCTTAACTAGGTATAACCTGTTTTAAGGCAGACATTTTTAATAATATTACTACCTACTAGTTAATTAACTATACAGTTATACAATATTAATTTAAACAATTTATTATGAAAGAATGTTTTTGAGCAAATTTTCCGATTTTTTTCGACCTAAACCCAGTGACAATTTTTTTTACAAATTTATTAAATCGAATTCGGGTCATGGTTTCGCAATGTTTGGGTAACAAATTGAATATTTTGGGGCCCAGAAACCTGAAATTTCTTTGCCCAAATTCTGAGTTTGTGGTAGAACCCAAGACCCATCCTCTAGTTTAACTTCTGGTAGTGTGGGGGTGTTCCTTTTGTAATTTGATAGAATAATTTGCTTTTACAAACATTATTATTCCAAGAATATGTAATTGTTTTATACTAAAGATCTCAAATTCTTCAAATAACTTGACGCTGGGGTACCTGGAGGACTTTTTCAAAATTATTTTTATTATTGATTTTTGAACAGATTCGAGAGATTTTAATATTATTCATAATGTAATGCCGTACATATTTTTGAAAATATATCCACTTTTAAATATTTCTCAAATAGTTGCAACATTATTATATATATTAAAACTTTTGTTGACCATATATTGTACACTTATTATGTGTTTACATACAGAACTGCACATAACCTGCATACTAAAGGGTGCGAATTCGTGGCGCAACCTCATAAATCGATTTTTTCTTGTCAATTTCATATTTAAACGAAGTTGAAGATATGTTATTTTAACCATTTTAATTTTATTGATGATAACATATATTGCATGTTTATGATTTCTGGTCTGCGTTACTGGCACTTTAAAATGAACAAAAGATGACATCTTAGGGCAATCTATCCTGTGAACAGCCTCGACAGCGCGGGATAGAAAGCTGGACAATACGTAACATTCAGCCGCAGTTCACATGTGAGCGCTGCAAAAATGATTACACGACGGTATTTATAACAAGCGAGTTAACGAAAAAATATTATTTATTGTACATCAAGATGTATTTAAATTGTCTAAGACCGAACTATATTGTGATCGTCACAATGTCCTGTCCGTGCGCGTTCACACAAGAACGATGCGGGCGCGTGCGATGGTGTGAGTAAACATTGTTCTATCTCGGTGACAAAGTGTCGGAACAATGTCCTCTTCTACAAATTGCTATTTACACGTAGACAATGGTCAAGTCCTAGGACAAAACAATATTGTATTGTGAACGTGTAAACGGCCTTTTATTGTTGTGGTAATATGTTATATATTAATCAAACTCATAATCAGAAAACTAGTTTTATTTATTATAATGGTAAAAAAAAAGAAAACAAAAAAAGATAGAGATAGAAGAACATTAACAATATTTTAAATATGTATAAATGTTTATCGACAGCCTAAATTTTACAACGTAGGTAGTTTTTTTTTTTTTTCACATTCAAATTAAATAAAATATTAACATATAACAACAGGGATGGAGAATACCTTAGAAAAGGGAATATGGAAGTCTAGGCATCTACAGGGCTTATGACCTGTCATTGGCTGGTTAAAGTGGCTACTTTACACACTGTGTAACATTCACCATTTTTCCTATGTTTGAACATCCATATTTCTTCATTTCTTCCATTTGTTGATTTTAGTGAAGTTAAAGAACTGAAACCTCCGAAAACTCTCTTCACAACAATAAAGGTTTCAGCTCTTCAACTTCACTAAAATGAACAAATAGAAGAAATGAAGAAAAATGGTTATAATTTGTTAATCTTAATGACTCCCTAGGGGGTGAAATCCAGTATTTTGTCTACAAACTCAAATATTGTTAAAAATATATATTTTTTATCTTTTATTAATAAATTTCATAAAAAATACATGTCTTTGAAAAAAAATCTATACGGATCTACAATGTTTCCTCACTTGGGTTACCCGTGCCGAGGGCAATTATTAAAATACCTTTTTTAATATTTTCACATGTGAGAATACATAGAGAAATATCAAAACGTTCATTACGTATTAATGTTTACATTTAATTTATGTTCTGAGGGAATACATTGTTGAGAAAGGGAATATGGAAGGCTGGGCATTTACACGGCTTATGATCTGTCATTGGCTGGTTAAATTGGCCATTTTACACACTGTTTAATATTTACCATCCTGCCTATGTTTAAATATCATAGTTTCATCAACTCTTTCGTCTGTTGACTTTTGTTAAGTAAATGAGCTAAAACCGAGTTGTGGTACCGTGGCTAATGTCGCAGACTCACGGATCTAAGGTCCAAAGTTTGGAGGGAGGAAATCCAGCCTAAAAATATTTTGTCATATTTATATATAAATATTTTTCGGGTCTAATGGAAGTATCTTGAGTCCCCTAAATATCATATTTTTTCAATAATTTTTTTGTTGATCATTACTGTTTTTCATATTATCATGATATATTACTGTTTTTTTAATATTTTTATTCTTTTGATAACAAATTTCAAAAAAACTTTTAAAGAATGGACTATAAAATAACTATATTATTTCAATGTTTTTTGTTCTGACCGCCTGGCCAGCGCACTAATTCCTCCTTGGACTCTAGTGTAAAAAATAATGTAGAATATTTAACGAAAAACAGCGAATTTATAAAACTTTATTTAAGCAAAAACATAAACTTACGTGCCATTAATTAAAAAAATAATTATCAATGAAAATAAAAAGTGAATATAAATTTAATGACATGATATTAATAGTAATAAAACAATACTTGAAAGTAAACAGTGTGTGAAAAAAGCAAAGTAAAATAATGTAACTAACGCAAATGAAATGACATAATGGTTAAGTATGGTTGTTTATGACAATAAGACTTAATTAACTTTATAATGTATTAATATTGTAATAAAGCGTATATTTTATTGAATAAAGACTCTATGAAATAAAAAAAAATAAAAAATAAAAAAATAAAAAAAAATGTGCAAAATCCCTTGCTGCGTCAGAGGAAGTTTGTTTTGAAAATCCTGGAATTAATTCGGTATCCACATCTTTCCTACCAGCATGAGTATTAATCTTGCACTACTGGTGTTTTAGAACAAGCGATTTCAGTAGTGGTATTCCGGAGGATTTTAATGTTTTAGCATTCATAGAACCTGAATATATTAATAAAATGACATTCATAACTCAATTTTGCTTAATTTGTGACTTCTAACCTTTTAGCCTTAAGGTACAGATATATATATATATATATATTCTTCTTTTTTTCAGGAAACATACAGTACAGTTATAGAGTTTAATATTTTACACAATTAGACTTAATTTTAATGGACCAGTGAAGTTTCCATACTAAAAAGCAATTATATGTAAGGTTAATTATGAAATAATAAAAAAGAGAAGGAAAAAGAAAAACATAAATGAAAGTTGTTTAAAAATTAAAATTTAAGTGAAAAAAATATATTTAAAGTTTGTAGTTTGTAGTGAGTATTTACAAATGGAAATAATATTAAAAATGAAGAAAATTTGTAAGAGTAATTAAAAATTAAGAATGGAAATAAAGAATGAAAAACATGCTCAGATGTAAAAATAAAATAAAATAGTAATAACATTTTTTTAAAAAAGGAAAAACATAAATATACACATATTTATTTTAAGGGATTCAAAGAAACGATGAGAAGAATCTTTAAGTGAAATATAAGACAATCAATTCAGTTCAATTTAAAAAACATCTTCAAAATTAATGACACATTATAGTAAGAGCAGCAATATATTGATTTTATTAACACATATATATAAAGTAATTAAAAGTAGTTTAAAAGTATAAAAACATGCCAATGCAGCAGAGAACATTACTCTTGTGTCTGTGTCAACTAATTGCTGGTCCCAACTCAACACAGGACTTTTGGTCCCATGGAGTTGGGACTAAAATAATGTGTAATTAACTGCTTTTAAGTAAATAAATAAATATTAATAGTCTATTGCCTTAAGGCAATTTCTTTCTCTCTACCCAAACTGTTCAGTTTGAGAAAATAGGTATCTGTTCAACATGTGGCAGGAGTAGTGATACCATATAGCATCCTCTTGCAACATTATTTTATGAAAAATGTATGAATTTTACAAAAAAAATTAAACGCTTCCATAAAAATAATAATTGTTTAGCTTTTTTTTAAAGTCGTATTTACAGCATTTTAGCTGGGGTAATCCTGGTATCTCCTCGGGATTTCGGAGATTTTTTCCACCTTCAGTCTCGGAAAGCTTAACCAAGGAATTGTTTTGATTTTTTCATTAAAATCAGTATGTTAAGTACTGAATTTACATTTTTTATACTGGCAACTCATATAAGACTGTAAGTATCCCGTTCTTTACCAAATCCGTTGTATTTCAAATTCTTGTTCTTCTACCGTCCCGTGAGCAAGTCACATGTGAAAAGTTGTCTCTCTGATAAATCTTTATCATGTACTGCGTCAGCATATTTCGTACAAAGTGAAGTAGGTTTTGTATCAACAGGCTAAATTATACAATTCATCATCATCTACACGATACCGGTATCCGTGTTACAGCAATAGTGAAGTGCTCCATATAAGAAACGATAGGAACAACTTCATAAGTAAGTATCAATATCCATACAGTCTGCTAAATTCTTATTCACTTTGTTATCAGTGTACAATGCCTGAAAGGCATTAAACTGACCATGCAATTTTTTTTGGTCTTTCGAACCAGATTAATATAAATTATTTCCCTAAATTCATTCCTGATTACAGTCTTATATGAAGTTTTCATTGTTGTTCATTTGTCTTTTTTTTATATTGTATATTTATGTATAAATTATTTCTCTATTTAAAGCATTAACGGTATGAAGAAAAAAAGTTCATTTTTCTTTGCCGATTTTGAATAAATTTAACGGACTTCGGTGTATTACTAACTCACAAAAAACAACTGCCTCACTTTTTCCTTCTGGAAAATTGTAAACGTGTGTTATTTACTCACGAGAGATATAATTAATAAGATTATATGCACGGAGGAGCAATTATATGGGAAAAAAAGAATAGCCGTACGCTCGTCGCAGTCGAATGGTTTTATAAATAATAAGATCTGATAAATACCAAAGTTCAAGTTTGATGCTTTGCTGAAAATAGCGCATTTGTTTTAAAACGTTTTGCAATCATATTTTACCGTTAGAAATATGTAAATTATTAGTGAAGAATAACTTAAACATCAACATCGAATCTTAATCCACGCCTGATGCTGCATAGGGCACTGCATTGAAAAATTACATGTGTTACAGGAAGGTTAGGTGATCAATCTTACGCTGCAGGTGTCTAATCAGGGACAGTAAATTATTACATTGAGGGGGTTTAAAAGCCTACCACCCATCCGCAGCTGTAATACCGACATATCCAGGTCAAATATACTTAAATAAAGATGACCTTAGCAGGTTATATAATATGGAAACTTTACTTGTACATTAGAATTTGGTTGATTTTGTGTAAACTCATATTATATAAATTGTGCCGTATGACTGGATAAAAAAAATGTAGTTAGTACTGGAAGAAAGTTAGCAAAAATATACAAAAGGAATATAAATTTTATTTATTCATTTTTTCAAATACACACATTAAAAAAAAAATAGTAATGTATCCCTAACTTTATGAGACCAAAAGCCATGTTTTGAGTTAGGATTCAACCCTTACTTTTAAGACTGAAAAAGCACACAGATAATAAAGCTGTAATTATTTTTTAATGTTATTATAAAATACATAATTTACTGCCTTAGAACGGGGAAGCTATCGATAGTTAGGGAGTTTAGATGAACCACCAGCAAAAATAAAAAAATACATATGTTTACTTTTACTACTTAATTAATTTGTTGTATAATAATAAAAATATTACATAAACATATATTTCAATAAACATCTGGACTAGTTAATAGTAAATAAATCAATGAAATATCTCGCAGCAGTCTCTTGCCATGGTTTTTTCTCTTAGATAAACTTGTACACTTCTCCTGAAAATAGCTTTCGTTTGGGAAAACTAAATTTGTTCGTCCAGGACCTTTAACACTTTTGGGGTCACAAAAGAGAAATTCCTTTTCGCAAAAGTCGTACGTGTTTTCAATAATTAAAATTACAGGAAAATCTTGTACGCGAATTTTGAAAATAATGCGGGTAGAGGGGGATGTATGGAAAGATTCTAACACGTTATCAAATCTGATTACCATAATAACATATTACAAGCATAAAATTGTAGCAAAAGTTCCACCAAAGTAGATTTATTTTGTAAATTAAGTTAAAAATAAATAAATAAAAATACTTACACTAGGATTGAACTGTAGAGTGTAATTCTTCTGAATCAATTTAATAGTCAACAATTTTTTTTACAAGTACGCGTACCTGGACGAAAGGGAGGTAGGCTGTTCTCTGAACAGCCTTCCAATCCCCCGGTTCATTATACATACAGTCAACCCCAAACAATACCGTTGTCAAGGCCTTAGCATATTTCGAGGGTTGCACCCTTATTATTTCACAAAAGCCAACGACCTACGGTACTGCGATTCAGGTTAGCCTGTAGGACAACTCGTATTTCCGGGTTGATGATGAAACCCATTTGTTACCGAAGGGGTGTATAAATTTGTATCTAAAATGTAACAGGCACTGATTGATCTCCTAGGGAAGAGATGTTTTTAAAAAGAAAAATTGAAATTAATAAAAAAACAAAAAAATATTTGAAATATTCAAAATTTATATTTGATTAAGGCAGGTGTTTTATAAATATTTTTTTTTTTTTGTTTAATTGTGTTCTTTTGTTAATTTATTTTAAATGTCTGTGCCAAAAATTGCCCGAAACTTTGGCTTGGTCAAAACCTGCGGTCGGGATGTGTCGGATTACGTTCGGCTGTACTCGGGTAGAAAATTAGCACAATTATTCTATAATAAATGTGCTAATTTTCTACCCGAATTAACAATATTATTATTTTTATATGATTGAAATATTATCCATTCAAATAATTAGTAATTGTACTGCCGTTGTCTAACATAAAAAAAACAAGACTGATTTTGTGATTTGTTGACTAAAGCTAGTAGCTCTAAAATCTTTCATATTTGTATTTTTGTAATTTCTTTATAGTCAATCGAAAAACTGTTACATATAAGTCACATATATTATGTTACATCGAACCAAAAGCACTTCAGAATTTATCAATTAATAGGGCAATCTGCTTGCTGAATACGGTTTCTGCAGATAATAATAATTTAATAACATTAGTTAATTAAAAATATACATACATATATATATATATATATAAACATGTTTTACTTATGTGTACATGTTCGGTTTACATATAATTGATAAAAAATATTTTAACGAAAAAATTGTTATTATTATACCAATGTCGTATTAATTATTTATTGTTTTTAAACCATTATAAATAAAATAAAATAAATGAATAAAATAATACTGACCATTTTTTTTTTTACATATTGGCAGTTTAGCAGCTATCTGTTTTCAATTTATTAACTTGTCATTCGCAATGGTATACAACCTTATATTTACAGTCTGCTTACGTAAAATTTTTGAGAAATAAATAAATAAATACTCTAACATAATTTGTAATTCTTTGTCCTTACTTTATATGCATATAGAATCAAAGTAGTAAAGATGTTCAAAAGTAGGCAGAAAAGTAAATATCATACAGTATATATAAAGTAACCTCTTGAAATTCTTTGAATTGGCTTGTGGTTTTGTGGGTCCGAGGTTCAAATTCTACTTGACAACAACTCGATTATTACTTTCCAGTAGAAGTATTTGCGACTTTGAGGAAACGATTTAATAATTTAGAATATTTGAGTTGGCCTCGTGGTGTAATAGTTAGCGTAAATGCCTGCCATGCAAGAGCTCTCGGGTTCGATTCCTGACATGGTTGATATGAAATATTTATTTAAAAGGGTGTTTTCATACTAGAATATTTCATAATCCCTGGACGTACCTGATGAAATTTAGCATGTAGGTGAGATTAATCCGGCTGAACGAATTCACCTGCTGGGCAACGCCTGAAAACAATTTTCTAATTTTTATAAATCTTATACCCACAGCTTGCATACCACACACCACCCACTGCATCTGAGGACATAAGTTTCTTTAGTGGTGCCCACATACACAAAAAAAATTCTCGTTGCCAAACAAGAAAAGCAGCCTGAAGAAGCTCTCGGTAATCTAGTAGCCTTTGCATATTTGTGCCGAAAGAAGGTAATCCGGAAGTACATAAAATTCAAATTCATTTGGTTTGAGAAAAGAGGAAAGTGAACTCTTCAGCCTCGTGGTGTAATGGTCAGCGCGTTTGCTTACTTGATTTGTGTACCAATGCAATGCCTTATGCACCATTAGGTGCGGAAATGAAACGATGATGATGTTGAATTCTTTACTGACTGGAATGAAATTGATTGTACATGATCAATTCGCAGAAATTTAAATTTAAAAAAAATATTTTTTAAGCCTTTTAAAAAGATTTTTTTATTTTTTATTATTATATTGAAAACATATTATACATAATTATATACAATATTCCCAAGGAGTTTTTTTAAAAAAAAAACTCATTTAGGGACATACAGATAACAATTTTTTTAAAGACGTTTTTAAATTTTAAACTATTATATTATTTACAAAAGCAGAAAAATTAAAATTATGATATACTACAAATTAAAAAGGGTATGAAAAATACTTGAAAATAACAAAATAAACAGAATACTAGGCATGGAAATAAATTCAAAATAATGTTTACATTATGCAATCTGGGAAAGAAAATTGAAAAAGTTTAAAAATTACATGTATGTATATATACATACTGAACTAGTACAAAATAAAATCATTTTTTTTAATTAACAAAATATGCGCACACCCAATACAGGTTAATTTTTTTTTATCAAAAACGTATTGAAATTATGTATACAAGCCAAAAAAGTATATAAAAAGAAAAAAACACAAATAACATTTAAATAGTATTAAAAATTACATATACAAGCAAAAACGGAAAAATATTAAAAGGTATATGTTCAAGATGCGCATTCTCTATAAACTAACATTATTTATTCAAAGTACTTCTGGAAAAAATAATTCTTCAATTCGCACGTCTTGTTTCTATATTTTGAAATAGGTACTTTAAATTTTTGTGACAATTTATTAAATTCCTTGAAACCTATGTATTGTAAAGATCTAGTACCAAACTTCGTAGACTTCACAGATCCAATATATTTGTTGTTTTTTGATCGAGTACTGTACCGATGGATGTCTCCAATGAAAGAACATTACAAAACTTTTTAAAAGCCTTAAAATAATTTTTGAAAGCAACCAGATCTGGAAGGTCCTTTCTAAACACACGATTTTTTTAACTAGTCGGGACCTAATACAAAGAAACTCTATACATTTTAAAACTGTGAAATAAATAAATAAATAAATATGTTGCAACAAATTTAGATCAAAATAAATCCCTAAAGAGGAAATCCAGCCAGTCTATAACAATTTGGACATACTCTAAGCATTGTTGACAAAATACACTCCGAAACCTGCCTATGGGACTGTGGAATGGCTACATCCACACGATTGCATGTTTTTTTTAAATGTTTCAATGTTTTTTTATATATTTTATTATCTTTGTATTTATTTTGCAAAACAACAAACTAAGTTTGTTTATCAAATTGTTTTTATTCGTGGATAAATGCTGTTTAAGGTAACGAGCCTACCTCAATCCTTTTTAAATTGGCAAGGACTGAATGCAATTTCAACAAAGGACCACCAACCCAGTGCACAAAGCGTAACAAAAGTTCATTGAACCTTAACAGACATTCGTAACATGACCAATTTTTATCTTTCGTGAGTACCAACGTACTATCCTGATATGAGCTTAACCACACCATGTTCATAAATTTTGTTTATTTAAAGTTCCATCACAATGTTTTTTCTCGTTTCTTAAATAAATATTTTTTTCTCTCTTTTCTGTATTCATAGTAAAAATATATTTTTTTATGCCGTACTTGTATTAATATTCATTTTTAAATTTTGTTGTTTTTAACAACTTTATTTAAGTTGTCTTTAAAATGTAAAACTTATTGTTTTTTGAAATATTTACGCATTTTTTTCTCTTTTTAAATACATCAAGCAAATTTTTTTAGTAGTTTATAAAATTTGACTATTGTTTTCTAATGCATTACAATTTATTATGTTTTCATGAAAACTTTTTTTTTACAATTATATCATATTTCAAATTTTGTCACGGTTAATTTTATTTCATTACTTCTAATAATTATATTGGAAAAGATTTTATTTTACACGCTTATGCCATAAATATTTGTATATTACGTATGCTTGATTAATAATTCACAAGAGAAGCCTTTTTGCTTTATTGCATATATTAAAAGCGTTCTAAATGTTTGGTTTGGTTTTTAGTTTAACAACAAACGTGTAATGAACAGTTTCGGTTTGCACTTGCAATTCTTGACCTGAGTATTGTAAACTACTTATTGTAAACTGTATCTGATTTTGTGGTTGATGAGCATATAATGATTTTTGTCCGTATAGGGGACTCATTAGCCAATGACGTGTTATTTCTTTAAGATTTATTCAGTCAATTAAAAAGATTGTATTAAAAATTTGTTGTTATTTTCTTTAAATAAGTAAAATAATTCAAAACAAAAAAAAACGACTAAGGGTCTTTTTCAGAATAATTTAAGTTGACAAATAAATACAAGCTAACAGCTCCCGGTAAATATTTTTGGTACTGGGCAAGTTCTAACATGTTTTTCTAGCGATTCTATGAATCGCCAAAGAGTTTGATTTAGATATTCAATAAAACGGTATTTTCGGCATTTCAAAGCGTAACTATAAAAGATACCGTAAATGCAGTAATGGTGAGCATTTTTAAGGACAACGAGGTAATAATACTGGTGGATTACTTGTAAAAAAAAGAGACGATCCCCGCAGAATACTATTCTTAGCTTTTGTTAAGTTCACTGCAAAAAAATTTAATAGCTAAGCGTTTTGAAAAGCTCAACACAAGACTTTTACTACAGCAAGATAGTACGAGACCTTTCAAAAAAATGTAATTTGTTCATTCAATTGAATCGTTAAGAAGTACAAAGAAAATGATAATTAGTTTAGTTTAAAAGAATAAAAAAAATTCTGATTATTTTGGAAACCCGTATTAGAGCTTTCTCTAATATTTATTTTAAAGCGCACTTTGACTTATTTCTAAAAGCAATATCTTTCACATACTTGAAAACAGTTTGGTGAGAAATTGGTCAAGATTCGAAGTGTTTTGTATAATATAAATACAAATATTTTCGAATTGCAGTTGTTTTTAGAAGGAAAATAGTGTTTGCTAATATTATATTTGCAAAGCGGTGAAGATGTATTTCTTTTAAATTTTCTAAGTATGATAAGAAAATAGAAAAAACCAAATCCTCGGCACGGGATTTTTCAGTGAGGAATACATAAAAATTATGTTAATAAGTCATTTACAAAAAAATACCACTAAAAATACAATTTATAATAAATGACGAAACTGAATGAAGTAACTCATATAACTTGAACTACTAAAAATCTATCTTCTATAACTGAAACTATAGGAAATCATCCTAACAATGATTTGATTTACAATAAAACTTTGTTTTATACATTTGGATTTAACGGTGTATATGACACTCCATCATGGAGTGATTTGTCTTATCAGTATTAAAATTCTTTGGTTTCGTACTAATGGAACGATGATTAAATCATTTATGAGATTAAATTATAAGAGTTTATATTCATCTTTTGCAGTGTAAATGCAAGTGTTGGAACAAATCTTTGGTCTCAGGCGATGGTTTGTGGGCATATATTTGCCTATTATACCTAAATGAGACTATTAATCCAGCTCCTGGGAGACTAAGTAACTTTCTCAGGTATCACTGGAGAGATTCTCATTCAGCGCGTCCACAATGCGGGAGTGGACACCTTTAACTTCAGTAAACCGGAGTGTTAAGGTGGCGAATGGTGACCTAGTATTGCAAAATATAACGCGATCTCTTGCCTAGGGATACGAGTAAAGACTCCAACAGCTGTGATGGTGGAGATAAAATGCATCAGTGGGGCAGAAAAGGCGGAAGGGGCACAAATCTTATCTCCGGCCACCTCGGACATATTTCGGGCTATGTGATGTTAGGAGATAGTGACGTAAGGCAGGACGTTTCGAGTGTCGATAAATGACGATGTGTCGAGAATAACAAAGGAGGAACAATAGTCAACGATGGTATCCAAAGTCCTTGTGAGCTAGAGGGGTTACTGTCTTAGCGTCAGATGGCAACAGGCCGTAAAAAAAACATACAACAAATCTCGTAGTCCGATGTGTTGATTCAGAACTAGAAAAGCTGACCCCAAGTAAATGGGATATACAGGCAAGAGAAAGAAAAAGATAATTTTGATTAAAATAGATTGCCTTATTAAAAGAGTTATAATAGAATCAAAAATATAATAATTATAATTTTTCTTGAAATCCGGGTTAATTCAAATCCTGTTCACACTGTAATTATTACTTCAAGTAGCAAATTCTTTGATGAATGTGTTCTCCATATTGAAATCCTGTGTGATGTGTGCGTGTGTGTGTGAAAATGCGTGTAACGCCGATGAGGGTGTGTTGGAGAGTGAGTTTTTACGTGCGTGAGTTTGTACATCGTAGAGGTCGATGACTCTCGAATATTAAGATGCCACGAGAAGTCGGATTGTCTCACTAGCCATTTTCGAAAGAAAAAAATAATTAATTTTTTTAAAGAAGCATTAACTACATACATCTTATGGCCAGCTAGATAGAGCCACTGACTTTCGAGCCGGATGGAAGATGAGCATTTGTTGCTGCAAACAAGTTCCTAACATTAAAAACAACTTTGTGACTACAAATTGATTGTAGATCACTTTGTTGATCCGGAATATAAAAAAAAAAATTCCCACACTCACAACACTAGATTAAAAACTAAGGGCTCCCTGTTTGTTCCCCGAATTACAAATTACTTCGGAGAGCGAACATTAAATTGCGTTGTTCCAAGATTGTCCAATGATCTCCCACAAACCATCATTAACATGAAAGATCTACAAATTAAAAAAAAAGAACTGAAGAAATATCTTCGAGATACTTAATAGTGCCTGTTTATAAATAAATTCGTAGAATATAAAAAAAAAATGTAAAATAAACATGTTAAAAAAAAATGTGTCCCACCAAAAAGTCTTTAGACTTAGTGGGTAACAAATTGTTATATGTATTTTTTAGTTATAAAATAAACGCTGCTATGCATGACTGAAAATGGAACTGGAAAACAAGAAAGAAAATGGTTTGCTTTGTTGTTCTTTTTTCGAAAACATTTATACAAGTACAATGTCAAGAAAACAAGATTTTTATCATTTTTATCATTTATTTATTTATTCATATATATGTACATTACAAAATAAAATATCTTAATTCATACATATATAAATAATTAGGTAAAATTAGTTATATGTAAAAAAAACACATTAGCATTCATAATATCCAAAGAATAATATGTTAAAAAAGTAAGAGAATCTTGTAACGAAAAACTCCCTCAGAGACGTGAAAAATGTCAATGTCCAAAGTGATATTGTTCAACATAGAGATAGCCCTTCCAACAGGCATAACCATTGGCAGGTTGGTCCTGTATATTGGAATGTGAAACAGTCTATGTTGACGCTGTCTAAGGTAATTATCAGGAACATAAAAGCTAATGCTCCGCATAATTTCAGGGTTGTCAATAATACCGCGCAACAATCGAAAGAAGTGCGTTGTTAAATACACATTCCTTCTAGTCTTCAAACTGCTGTAACCAAGCATACCCTGGAGAAACTCAGTGGGATAAAGCCATGGATAATATCCGCACTCCCTCATGTAGAGAAACCGAAGAAATTTCTTCTGAACCCTCTCCACCATAAGAGAGTACTTCAACTCACACGGTCCCCAAATCATCGAGCCACTCTCGAGTCTACTTCGCACCAACGAGTTATAAAGAATTCTCAGTACTCGTGTACTACCAAAAACCCTAGCAGTACGCAAGACGAATCCTAACATCTTCAATGAACTACTACAAACTGTTTCGATCTGATCATGAAATGTCAGGGAACTCACAAAAGTGATGCCTAGATCTTTAACCTTCGCAATCCGCATAAGATTCTGGTCATTCATTCTATAGCGGAAGAATAGCGTTTTGTGGGCCCTGGTGAAAGACATAACTGAGCATTTTGAAATATTGAACAATAATTTATTTCGTCTTCCCCATTCAGATACGTTTAATATATCCGTTTGGAGAGAACGAAAATCATCCAAAGTTTTAAAAATAGTTTCAAGTCATCCGCGAATAATAAAAAACGCGATTTGACTACAACTTTTTTAATATCATTGATAAAAATAGAGAACAGTAATGGACCCAAGTTGGATCCCTGGGGAACACCTGAGTAAGTATTAAAAATTTTTGATGCAAACAAGCCATGTGAAACGTATTGATTTCGGTTTCGGAGGTAGCTCGCCATTAATTTTAGCATTCCATCCGAGAAACCGATCTCACTCAGCTTGTTTAACATAGCATCATGATCGACTGTATCAAAGGCTTTGGCAAAGTCATTATATGAGCAGTCAACCTGATGTCCTGCATCTAATGCAGCCGTAATATAGTCTGTAAATATCATTAAATTTGTTTCAACCGAGCGACCCTTCCTGAACCCATGCTGTTCATCTATTATAAATGGCTCGACTCGAGAAGCGATGATTTTACTTATTAAAATTTCAAATACCTTAGCTGGCGCTGAAAGTACAGCTACAGGTCTATAGTTTTCTACGGATGACTTAGAGCCACTCTTGTGTATAGGAGTAACTTTAGATATCTTCCAAATTTCTGGAAAGATTCCTGTATTTAATGACAAATTAAATAAAAAACAAAGCGGCCCCTTTAAAAAATCTACGCATCCTTTAAAAAAGAACGTCGGTAAAAAATCTGGGCCAAGAGAATTGATATTATTCAATCTATCTATGATCGTAGCTACGTCTTTCTCATTGATATTTGGAATAACAATAGATTGTGCACCGTTTTGCGTAGTACACCGCTTAGCAGCGTTAACGTCAAGAAGCGGAGGTTCACTACTGTATACATTTTTGAAGTGACCTGCGAACGCTTCCGCAATATCTGCGCCCCGAACAGTTCGATCACCCCATGTCATGGTGTTAATATTCCCGCCGTTTGCCTTTTGAGATTTAATAAAATCCCAAAAACAATTTGTATTTTTGAGAATATTGTTTTCCATATTGGAAATAAATGACCGGTACGCTGATCGAATGTCACGTTTAACGCTAGATCTTAATCTACCAAACATTTCATAATCATTCTGACAGCCCGCAGCTTTCCATCTTTTATGGTAGGAATGCTTAACCTGAATATCCCTAATAATAGCCCCAGAAAACCACCTTGGATATCGCCTTCTTCCAGTTGTCTGAGACCTTCTAGGAAAACAAGAATCAAGTACTCCTTCAACAATACAATAAAAGTTTTGCACCGCCTCATTTACATCCAATAAGCATATATTTATATGAAAATACAATCAATGCAAGGTTAACAAAGAAGTTTTACAATAACCTTAGAGTGATTAATTATTGAAATAAAGGACGAATGATACTTTAATCCACAAATTTGTAATACCTGGTGACCGGTTTCCTTGCTTTTGCGACATTTTCGAGACAAGTATTTTTATTACGAAATTCAATGTACAAAATGCAAAAAATTAGAGAGTTATGGATAGAGAATACATAATTATATGATAGTATTTTTTTTACGACACGGACTATCTCTTCGTTTTAATAACGAGAGAACCCTTTTAATACCCTGTTATCGCTCTAATTTTCTTGCCTCCTCTTTCACAGTAGTAGCCGCTCAATTGTGGAAAAATCTACCCACTAATGTTAGAGACGCCCTTCTTTATTAACATTTAAGTCAAGATTAAAATGTCACTATCTAAATATTTAAATTGTTCCTTTATCCTTCTTCTTTCCTTCTCATCCCCTCTTCTCTCTTCGTAGTATAGTGTTAATTTGTTTTAATTTATTTTTATTTTGTTAATCTTTGTTTTTAATTTTTGAAAAAAATTGTATTCAATATGTCCTGGTATTTATAATTTTCTCAAACCGAATGGTTTGAGTAGGTAGGAAGAAATTGCTTTAGGCAATATGCCCGCCCTTATATGTATAAATATTGTATATGTGTATAAAGTGTCAAATAAATAAATGAATAAATTAAATTAAATTATTTTTGTCTTAAGGATCATTAACCAAATGTTTCAGGTTAACTAATGAGTTGATATAATGATATTTTTAATGAGTTTACGTTTTGTTAATATATATTATTTTAATTGTCCCATCGCTAAAAATCAATTAAACGTTAATAAGATACAGATTTACTTAATAAAATATATATTTAAGATATCTTTGAAAAATTCAACAATAAATTATTAATATGTGGGTATCACTTAAACTCATCGTAAAGTTAAGTTCGAACCTTGGACCTCTGATCCGTGAGTCCACAACACTAGCAACGGGTCTACGCCTCTATTTAAAATTACTTGGTTTGATAGAGTTTGGGGATTTTGGGCATCAAGGTATGAAGTGTTACACAGTACATCAGTTTTTGATTTTTAATATTGATTTTTAAACCCATGCATGCGAAGTACCTATTCAGACTATCTACAGTGGCCTGAAGATCATCTAGTGAAAAGCGAAAATAATCATCATTTTAATAAAAAAACTGGATTAAAAGTTTTAATGTTGAAAATAAAATATGAAAAAAAACAGCTTGGAAATCTTAAAAATTAAAATAACCACTCATTATAAGAAAAAAATCATAATAAAAAACCAGATAAACAATATTTCCTCAAGTCCACTCCTGCCTGGTTTTAAAGATCATATCCAGCTCACATTACACTTCCCCCCCTTAAAGGACAGAAAAAAAATTTTTTAGCTCCACATGTAATATTAAGTAAACATGGATAAAATAAAATAGCATAGAATACATAAGTTAAGTATATCTTGATAAAGAAGCTTCTGTGGCTTTGAAATCAGTCGTTAGAAAAAAATAAAAAGTTGATTAAATACATAGATGTTTTTATTTATTTTATAGTAATGAATAACCACAAAGTAGGTGCTTCAAATGTAAAATTTATAATTTAATATAATTTTTTTCTTTTTTAAAAATAAAAACTTTTATGAGAATAAATAAACAATACATTTAGTAAAAAAAATGGAACATTTAAGGTTGAACTTGCCAAAAAAGAGTCAGGCTCTTTTGTTTGGCAAGTTAACAAAATAACATTTTTAGGTTATTTTGTAATTTTGTTTAATAAACAAAAAATGCAAAACAAATTAATGAAATAAATAAAAAATTTAAAAAATTTTAAAATTGAGAAAATAAAACACTAAATTTTTTAAAATAAAAACACTAAATTTTTAAACACAGGCACATATTAAACATACATCTTTATTTTCAAAATGTTGTTTTGATGTTTAATAAAATAATGTATTTGTTTAGTATTGAAAAAGTAACACGTATTTTTTTTTGTATTGATTTTAAATGCATTAACATAAAAAAATATATTTTAATTTAAACTAATTTTACTAATGTTTATTTAAATGAGAATAAGTTGGTAATAAAATGTTTGTGTAAAGTAAATACTACCTACATAAGCTCAGCAAATCTCCAGCCTACTAAAAAATATGTAAATTCAGATTTTTGGTAGTTTTTCTATAATTTGACAAAATGGCCGACGTGGCACCCAAAATTTCTCCTGGCCTGGTAATATTGTTTACGAATTCCCCCCGTACAATCTACCATTGTGTTAGCCGAATGCTGACCTAACCTAACCCGCCTTTCGTTGCCTGTTACCAGGCTAAAAAATAAGCGAGCGAACCGCCACAAGTCTGCGGCGCCATCTTGATTATTTCCCGCCAAATAATAATGGCGACGTTGAGGCAGGACGAGGAAATTTTTTTGGTACCGTGTACTTTTACGATAACCAGCTGCGGTTATATACCGTTTCGATAAACTGTTGTATTTTTTTCGTTTTTATTTATTCAATTATTGAAATGGCGCAGGCGCATTTGTTAACCAAATGTTGCGTATTTGAAATAAGTTTCATGAAGATAAGGTGATTAATCTTACGCTTTAGGTGCCAGTCTAGAAACAATGAAAAATTATGGTTAAAATAACGCTTAACTCTTCATAAGAAACCCAAACAATGTAGCACATACACCAGTAGTCAGATGACAGAATATATCATTTGTATTTTTTTTTTATATTCAGGAGAGCTTAAATAACACTCGATTTCAAAACTTTAACCCACAAATAAAAAAAATAAAGTATTACATTTCAATGACTTGCTGTCATTTTAAATGGTGCTGTTTTTTGTGGACTTATTGAAATATAGATCAAAACTCTTGATAATTAGTAAACCTAAAAAAATTCACATCACCCCTTCTGCCTGACTACCGACATTTTATTATCAGAATTGAGGTCTATATTATCCGTTATTTTGTATTACCGCATTTTGCAGAGAATATGTAAAAACTGAAATATGTTATATGCAACAACTTTGTGTATGGGGAACAGGATATCAAAATGACATAAACAGACCACAAAGACAAAAAAAATTATATTAAAATTAGTATATGACATTTCTTATCTAAGAGCAAAAAGAGAACTTTTTAAACAAACTAAGCAATTCAATAGAACTAAACTCTTTTTACTAGAATCATTAAAATTTATTCATTAATAAGCCACTTATGTAATTGTAGACGAAGAAATAAAACTTGTAAAAAAATGTTGTAAACATGGACATAATACGAAAATATCAGAAAAATATAAATTACAACTTTTTAAAACAAGACGAGGACAGTCGAGACTAATAAACCAGGGACTAAAATTATACAATACACTAACAGACAAAACTAAACAAAAGACTCAGACAAACTTTTCAAAAGATGTAAAAAATATTATTTTGAACAACAGAATACGAATAAAAAATGTATATATAATTTTTGTAAAATAAATGAAATAACCCGTAAGGGTTAATCAATAATTTTTTTAATAAAAAAAACACGCATCGGACCATAAGACGCACCCCAAAATTTACAGAAAACTTTGTTTTGAGCGATAAAACGCATCGGATTGTAATACGCAAAAAAGTGCATTTTATGGTTCGAAAAGTACGGTAATTATAGTCTATATATCAAGAGTAGTCGTAATAACGTTCACTGATATATCAGTCTTTTTTTTCTTTTTTCTCAGTTTGTTTCTGTCAACTTCTGGACAAAATCCTTCTACGTTTGCCTCCATGTCGTTCGGTTTTGTACAAATTGCACCCAGGCACACAGTCAGGTCATCTTTTCCCCTTAGTTATGGTCGTCTAGAACTTTTTTGTTGTTGTTCGGGGTCTCCAAGAGGCTTTTTGCCCATTTTTCATCTGAGCTGGCTACGTGGCCCGCCTTTTGTCATTGTAGGATCGCTATGTGATGAGTAATGTCTATCATAATACTTTTGTTATTTTAGTCTACTACTCAGATTTTCAAGTGCAATATTATTGCAACAAAATTTTCTGAACATATTTAATTTCAGGTTACTTGGGAAAATATTTGGAATTTTCATATAAATGTACACATTTTCGCACATAAATATCGATGTTAGTTAGTATATTAATATATGTAAAAAACATCACCTACTGCCTCTGCAAAAACGTCGTGAAATAGCGGATATAATTTATTTACTTAAAATTGCTTCTGGTTCAATTGACTGTCCTGAACTACTTTGCAAACTTTCTATCAATGTTCCTTTCAAAGTTTTAAGAAATAACCCTCTACTTCACATACCTCTTGTTTCATTTAATTATAGGCAAAATTCATATTTATGGCGAACTTTTAATAATTTTAATGTAATTAATAAATCATTTAACGTAGATTTATTTGAAAATAATCTTAATAACGTGCGGCGTTTGCTTTCGAAATAACTCGTAGTATTTTTTTCTTTTCATTTAAATTTACATTTAATTACTATTCATTTTATGTTCGAGAATCTTTTTTAACTTACTGTGATGCTACTTGTGAAAACCTGTAATAGGCTTATTTGTTATTTGTTTTGTTATAAAAATATGAGATAATTATAGCTGTTGGTTATCCAAATAAATAAAATAAAATAAAATAAAATTAATATCGTCTCGATATGTACCGATGAAGATAGCATTTTTACTCGCTGCCCAGGAGCTCAAAGATTGTAGGCAAATGTACACAGCGATGTAGACGGGGTAGATAAAATTGAACAAGAACCCTGGGCATGTGTTTTAGACTCGACGGCTGCTCTTACGTAAAATTTTTGAATATGGAAAACGAGTGAAGCTGAATCCACCTAGTTGTGTAGTAGTTAGCGCGTTTTTCTACTATTTTTGGGGTCCTGGGTTTAATTTCGGGTAGAGTAGACGTGAAATATTTATTTCAATAGTTGTTCAAACTCTAATATTTCATAATTCTGGACTTGCGATGGCGGTTGGACTAATCATCCTACCAGCATGTTACAGATGATCGAAGTTCACTCCATTTGGTTTACCAATGCAATGTCTTATGCACCACTGGATGCGGAAAGGGGAATGATAATAATAATTACGTGAATATTAATATATGCATTTTCGTGCTTATTGCAAATTGGCAATTTAATTAAAATATGAGGGAATGTAGAAGTTTATGCAGTTACATCACCTGTGACTGGTTAGAAATAATTCAACTCCTGTAAAAACTTTTTTAAATGTTGAATCTTTCAACGTCGTTGTCCACAAATATATGAAGAAGCTCAAAGTATACTTTGTACTCAATAAGTCAAATAGTGAGAACATATTACAACAGAGATAGAGGATACCTTAAATATGGGAATATAGAAGTCTAGGCATTTACAGGGCTTATGACCTGTCATTGGCTGGTTTAAGTGGCCATTTTACACACTGTGTAAGATTCACCATTTTGCCTATGTTTGAAGATCCATATTTCTTCAATTCTTCCATTTGTTGATTTTATGTCTGTAAATGCCTAGACTTCCATATCCGCTTATTCAAGGTATTCTCCATCCGTGTTGTAATTTGTTAATCTTAATGACTCCCGAGGGGGTGAAATCCAGTATTTTGTCTACAAAAATTTGGACAAACTTAAATATTGTAGTGAGAACAAAGATAAAAAATATATCATCATCATCATTATCTAACCTTTATCCGCACCCGGTAGGCCATAAGCTACTATTATATTGACATACATACATCTTTTTTTAATCATCCGTCAAATAAAGGTAAGGTTATCAGTCTTTCGCTTCAATTGTACAGGAACAATGAAATACCTCAGTGAAAAATCACTTTCACAAGAAAAAGTATTAGATACGCCAACCACTACAATACTAGGCGGACTTATATACTTTTAATGATTTTTACCAGAGAGTAACTATCGAGTCTTAAATGCCCGTCCAGGGTTCTGAATCTAATTTGTACTATTTTTATTTTTTCAGCTGTATACTCATGTTCTCATGAACTGTTTTCTTCATGCGCTTGGACACAGACAAACTGTTAATAAATAATTTAAAAAACATTTTTTTTTTACATTATGTTTCGTGTTTTTTTATTACGTCATGAAAATATAAAATAACGTACGGCCTTTCTCGCTAAGAATACATAAGCTGGGAGATCATTAAAAAGGCATCGTTCAAAAATACGATGTTTGCTATGCTTCCTTACAAATGAAATGGATTTTTCTTCACGTGGCCGGATCATTGGCCCGGACTAAGTCGGCGAAAAACGTTGGCAAAAAATATCGAGTCGTTCGACAGAGTTCGGCCGTCCACGAAAAACTTCGGCGATCGTCGGCCGCCCCGAACTTTTCCGAAGTTTGCGCGGGAGACGGCGGGTTAGCGCCCTTTGCCAAGGACGGTTGTTGCAGGGAATTTGAGACAACGGACACACACACAAGTGTGTAAGCGAATAAAAGTGTGTTGGTTTGACTGTGTACAAGCGGAACCAAAGTCATGCATCAAGAAAAAACGGAAAACTTATATTGAAAACCGTTTTAGGGAAATTTGAATTCGCACATAGGTTGAATTGTGTTTGTTATACAGTTTAAAATTAAACTGCAAAAAAATGTGCCTATAATAAAGCGTATTTTTTGACAATCCTGAAGATGTTTTAAAAAACAAAGTCATAAAAGGAAGAAACATCGACTTTTAGGACCACAATGATAAAAAAAAGAGGAACGCTTGACTTATAAAACTTAATGTAGTAGATAAAAAAAACACAGAAAAAAGTTTTCCTAATTTAAGAAAAGTAATGAGAAAATCGTAAATTAATGAGCAATAAACTCAATTAATGCCAAGATCTCTATGTTCTTATTTTTCATTAGTTAAGAAATACAATATCTAGATTAAAATTATTTAATTTAAATTCATCAATTTATTATTAACCAGCGCCGGCGATAAATATTAATTATTTGGGTTAGTATTTTATTGCATATTATTAACAAATAATTAAATAAAAAATAAATAATAAATTTTAGATGTTTTTTAATGCGCCGATATTTTTCAGCTTATCTCTGTGATATATATGTAACAAATATTTTAAAATATCTTCAAAACAAAGAACGCTGAATCAACTTGCAAAGAAACAAGAGTGCTAGCTGACAATAGGATCTCCTGGAGGCAACAAGTGATGTCCACATGCTGCAATTAGGACAGGTTGTGGAAAAGAAGAAAGATAATAAATATTATTAGAAACTTCAAAAAACACTATGAGTTTTTCCATTACGTAATATTTTTTTTTTTGGTATTTATTCATATTAATTTTTTTTGTTTTTAATCATTGTTTGGACACCCTTTTTTATATATTTTTTTCATATAACATAACAATTACCTACTGATTTAAATCAAACATATTTTGTGTTCTTAAAATTGAGGGTATTATTTCCAAAGACGGCTTATTCCAATATAGTTGAATTGGAACGAGCCATGTTTGCAAATAACACCCTCAATTATGTTTTTGATTACATTATTGAAAAAACAGGTAAACGCTAAAAAAATAGTTCAAAGTCCTAATTGATAACTTTAGTGCATTCTTGTTTTTTTTTCATTTTTAATCAAATTAATTTATTTAATTAATATGTTATAAAGCAGTAAATTAAATATTTTTTATGTGTTATTTTGAATCTTGAAATAGGGCACAAATAAATATAAACTTATGTATGCTTTCATACTAATAATATACATATATTTAATTTATAAGTTATTTAACACATATTTCTAGATAAAAAAATCTTAAGAGCACTCAGCGGCTTTTTCTAGATTTACCGGTTTCATGTTCGGCTAATACCATTGCATATTCAAACTCAAAATCACGGTACAAAAACGTAATTTAAAACCAATACGCACGTGTATCGTTGCGCGCTGAAATGTTTCAGGATTATTTCAGTTTTTTTTAGAATGTTTAGATGTTATGCGAATTGCAGAATATAGGCGCAATCTAAGCATCTAATCTAATCGCCACGCCGCACGGTACTGAATCTGTGTTAGTGTGTGTGAATAATGTATTGGCATTATATGTTACACTGTTAAATTTAAAAAAATAAAGTTATCTCGATGGTTCATTATTTTTATTTAGTATGATGCAAAATAACAAGTAGGTATGAATCTTAAATCATTTCTTAATTCTGCCTGCGGGTAGGATACATACCGTTGCCACTCCATAATGTACAACATGCATCTATCTTGGTACGGTTTACCTACATAGAAACCAAATGATTCAACCAAAACAATAATATTGCAACTATACAGAAAGCATTGTAATGTTAGGGATTATATGTAAATATTTTAAAAATCTAAATACGCATTGTATTAATATTTTTTTTAATATTTAAAAGTGATTTTTTTCTTAGTGCTCGAGTAATTTGTTCAATTTTATTGTTAAATTATCTTATTATTTATTTATTTAAATAAACAATGGCAAGATTAAAATTAAAAACATTGTTTAAACCTTCAAAATAAGTAAAATACAAAATTACTAATTATTCTTCATCATCTTCATCATTCCCTTTCCGCACCCAATGGTGCATAAGACACTGCACTAGTACATCTATTGCAGCGTATTTTAGTAAAAAAAAAAACTATCATAAAGGTGAGATAATCAGTCTTACGCTTCAGGTACCAGTCCAGGGACTATGAATTATTCTAATGTAAAGACGACATTCTTTAAAATAAGCATTTCATGTCATCCATGTCCGGAATCGAACCCGAGACTTCTTTATTAGTTATTGTTTAATTATTTCTTAGTTATTTTTTACTTAAATAATTACTATGGCGAACATTTAGTATCAATATAGTCTAGTGGGTCAATTCGTTCTGCCGGATGAATCTCACCCACATTATGATGGTTTCGGCTCATTTGCAAGAAAGTTAACATATGGAAGAGTTTTTAAAAAATGGATACTTAAACATGGGCAGAATGGTGAATAATACACAGTGTATAAAATAGCCACTTAAACCAGATGACGATATTCATATTTCCTTCACATATTTTTTTTTCTTTTCTGTTGCAACAAATTTATATCCCCCTAGAGAGGATATCCGGTCTGTATGCAAACATTTTATCATAATATATGTCTCTTTCCGCACCTCATGGTACATAACGCACTGCATTGGTACACCAACCGCAGCGTATCTTGATCATTTTTGTTAAATGAAGGTAAGATGATCAGTCTTACGCTTCAAGTACCAGTCCACGGATGATGAAATATTCTGGTGTGAAAATACCCTTTTAAATAAATATTTCATTTCAACCATGTCAGGAATCGAATCTGAGACCTCTTGCATGGTAGGCAAACGCTCTAAGTAACACGTGCACTACGTCTTCTTGTAACATTCACTATTCTGCCCATATTTGAACATTTTTATTCCTTTAATTCTTTCATCTGTTGATGTTTGTGAAGTTAAAGAGCTGAAACCTTTATTTATGTGGGTGAGATTCATCTAATTTAATTATTTCACCTACATACTAGGCAACGTATGAAAATGTCATTTTTTAATTTCTATATTTCTTCATGGACCAGGTGGATTTATCGAAAATATTTTGAGTTTGTCCAAATGTTTGTAGACAAGGGTCAAATATGGGCAGAATGGTGAATGTTACACAGTGTGTAAAGTGGCCACTCTAACCCGCCATTGACAGGTCATAAGCCCTGTAAATGCCTAGACTTCTATATTACCTTCTCTTAAATGTTTTTTTTTTTTTTCTTTTTTTTTTGCACCACAACAGGCCAAGAAGCCGAATTACAGTGATGAATTACATCACAGAGTGAGCAGTAAGCTTGAAAAAAATCACATTTTAATATTTGTGTTCTCACCGGGAATCGAACCCGGAACCTTCCGTGCGTAAGTCAAGCGTCTTGACCACTATACCACGGAGGCTGCCATGTTCTTTAACAACTTTACCCATGTTATTATGTTTTTTTTAAATTAAAGCATTTGCTTTGTTACCCAACTTTGTATAAGTCCTGTATAACATTTCTTCCTGCGGTGACTGGCCGCTACTAATTCTATTTTTAAAATTTTCACCGCTCAGCCGCTTCTTTACCGCCATAACCTTACCCAATGTGCCGCCATATTTTTTCTCGCAAAAACCGAACGACTAAACTTCACTCGACAAAACATCTCTTTGCTTAAAAGAGAAAGTTCACTTCTGTACAAAAAAGTATGAAAAGCGATTCAAGGAAAATGTTGATATTCTCGACTTGACTATTCCTTTTTACTAATATATCCTTGTGCTTGGTGGAAGCTTATTTGTTCGCAGATTGAGTTCTTGCGTATGTTTTATTTTTTGTCGAAAAGAACAATGAAGTAGAATCGTTAAATCTTTCTTCTCTTATTTTTTAAAACCGTAGAATATCTGCTTAAAATATAAAAATTTTAATAAAATTTTAGAAAAGACAATTTTTAGTTTCCATTTTTTTTACAATTTTAGGAATTTTACAGACTCAATCGTATTTTATGCTTCTGATGAATGATAAAAAAAAAAACAAAATATAAAAGACTATTTGAAATGCTAAAGATGATTTGAGGTGCTGGACAATATTAGTGAAAACGTATTTCAACATTGTTTTTCTATCGTTTCCTCGCAAACACTTCGTCAATATTATGTGAAAAAGACAAATGCACGTTGAACTGACAATGCCTAACTAAATTCGATAAAATTGACGTTTTGTGGTTTCATTTTCTGAACCCCAAAACTGAACCGATTTCGTTTAGTACTTCTACTTTACAGAATAAAATTTTCTGTTTAGATAGATACCTTTTTGGATTTTCAAAGTTATTTATTATATTTTTATACCGTACTTCTTAAGACTTTTCAAGTCTTTAGATAGTCCTAGCTCGTATAACCCTTTTGCTCCTGGCCAACACGTTAGTGTGGGTAAAAACAAAAATTCAAATTTCCTTCCATATTCTGTTAGATCCTGGCCACAACAATTGTTCATGTTACTGGCTACTTAGAACATAACATATTTTTAAAGTTTATATTTAGCTCCAGTATCCAAAGTAGAGATATGGTCCAAAAAAAGGAGAGTAAAGAAAATTTTTAAAAATATCTCAGTAGCGAAAGGGATATGAAATATTTATTAAAAAAGCGAAACGATGGATTCACGTCAATAGAAAATATCTATGGCGTGTAAAAAACATCTGTTTTGTGTCATAATCTAGGGATAAATAAGGGAATATGTTTGTTTGAAGCAAAGCTAATACAATTTTATAACAACAGTAAACCAATTTGAAAAGATTTTTGTTTTATTATCAAAGAATTTTGGTACGAGATCCTTGCAACTCATACCTTTAAACCATCGTTATGTTTTAGTTTTAACTTGCATGTATGTTGTATGTTATTTTCGTTTGAAATTTAAATTTTTCTAATTTTTTTTTCCAATCTAGTCATCTAAGAAATTTAAAAAAATTAATTAAATTTATATTTTATGTTTCAATGAAGATAAATCACTTTTAAATTGAAATATTTAAAATATTTTTAGGGCTTATACTGCCTTTAACTAGTTTCAGTGATTGTTTTCGTATTACTAACTTACTTATCACTTTATTGATTACAGTCAATCAACGAAAAAAAATATTTTTCTACCCTTAAAAATAGACGCACTTTATCTTAATCGTGCAATTAATATAAATTATCAAACAATACAGTAAACTCTTTTAACCTACTCTCCAAAATATCCCTTTTTGCGTGACAAGAAATAAACATTTATTCCATCTGCCAGTCTGTAGCACTAACTATGCACAATATTTTTTCCTCTATCGTTCAAACAATAATTTTTCGTTCTCATTATTTGATATTTTTAACATGCCCAACAATTTATTTAAAAATAAATTACGACTCATTATATTTGTCTGCGATATGCTCCCACTTACTTTTTAATAATGCTCATCTGAAAACTTACTCTCACACAAATACACACAAACACAATTTTAACATATATAAATAAATAATATATGTATATACGCAGGCACACATTTAAAAATGTATCATCATTTTATATGCTGGTTTGTTTTCAAACCTTTATTATGAAATTTAATTGTTGATTGTAGGTTTCTCTAAAATAAATCAAAAATAAACAAACTGTAAAATATTTTGTATTCCGTATTTGTATGAAGATCTATATTATCAGTTAGATTTCTTAAAAATTAAAAACTTAAGACCATTATAGATGTCAGTTAGATTCTTCAAAATTTCCAAAACCATAGTGATAACTTATTTAGGAAAATTTGAGCGTGACGGATTGTGGTCTCATGTGTAGCATCGCGGACCTTGAATCAGGCGGCCTAAGGTTTGGACTCCGCTCTTTTTCTTATTTTATGAATTTTACTTCTTAAAAAAAAAATCATAATGAAAGTTTTTTGTACAAATAAACTCGGATAACTATAGGAAAATAGCGAATTCTACACAGTTTGTAAAATGATCTCTTATGGCAGCTGATAACACTTCGTAAGTCCTGTAATTGTTTATACTTCTAAACAGTTTAACCTTAAAAAAATGCTGTTCATTTTGGTTCTAATAATTTCAATGTACATTTGGGTATTTCAACATATCTTATCCTTAACTTTTTTGGCCTCAATGAGTTAGGGATACGTTATTTTTTATGTATATTTATATAAATAAATTTAAAAAAATAAATAAATGTTTACTAATTTATCATTGTATATAATTTTGTAAAGGTAATAAATTATTCCTTAAGTTTCGGGACAAACTAGTTGAGAGACAAGCTTACTCGTGTAACAATATTTTTTTATAGAAGTTCCTACATTCATAACGATTGTATACAAGAACATAATCTATGTTGTGAAATATCATATTATGTATCATAATGGCGGCCTCCGTGGTGTAGTGGCCAAGACGCTTGACTCACACACGGAAGGTTCCAGGTGCAATTCCCGGTGAGAACACAAAAATTAAATGTGATTCTCATGCCTGTGTGTTCTGTGATGTAATTCACTACTGTAATTGGGCCTCCTGGCCTGTTGTGGTGCAAAAAAAAAATACATAAATAAATAATTATAATTTATCATAACTATTGTATTATAAAACTTTTTCAATTCAGAGCTATAAAAGTATAAGCAATTACATTTGTGTAATATGCATTTTTTTAGCCATCATGTCAGCCTCGGAGTGTAATGGGTCAGCGCGTTTGCCTACTATGCAAGAGGTTTCGGGTTCGATTACCGAAACGGTTGATGTAAAATATTTATTTAAAAGGGTGTTTTTACACTAAAAATATTTCATAGTCCCTGGACTGGTACCTGAAGCGTGAGACTGATCATTTTACCTTCATGTAACAAAAATGAGTAAGATACGCCGCGATTGGTATGCCAATGCAGTGTTCTATATTCCATTAGATGCCGAAAGGGAATGATGATGATGATGATGGTGATGAGTAATCTAATGAAATCAATTTAAAAGGTTTTATAATTCACACGTCCTGTTATTATATGAAGTATAAACATGGGTTTTGTCCGTTTTTCTCATATTCATATCAAGTATGTTTTTTTAAATTTTATTTATTTGTTTTGAAATTCAACAAGGATAAATAAAATCCATACAATTTTTAAGTAAGCATTACTAACATTCTTTATTCATATCCTCAATTATAGATTTCCACCATCTTTCATTAATTATATAAAATAAGCGTGTAGCTTAATTAAATCAATTTAAGTAATAATAAAGATTAAATGAAAGATAAGATTAAAGATGGAGTTAAAAAAATTAAATTGAGTTGAACATAGGAATTTTTTTTTAAAGTAAAGAAAAGAGAATACAGGAACGTATAGGATGCAATAAAGTAAACCAAAATTAATTTACAGGCCTAAAAATAAAGATTAGGCATTAGACTTAAGAAACATTATCATATTTTTTTATAATCATTTGCTGTATCATGATAAATGTTGATTTTTTTTTTTCTATTTTGTCATACAGTCTTAACATTCTTGCGAGGGGGTTTAAATGTGTCATGTTGTTTGTAAAAATTGGAAGGTAAAAGTGCATTAGGTGAGATTTAATCAACAAACTTCAATTCGGAAAAAAACAAACAGAAATCATATTAAAAATATTTTGAAATTAGTAATCTTCACATAAACATTCGTATTTAAATTTTAATTAACTTCCTAGCACGTAAAAGTCTAGTTTGTTTTTACAAACATGAAGACATCTTTAAAATACTGTTGAATCGTTTAATACTTAATGCATTAAAAGGTGTTAAGCAATAACAATTAAACAAAATTAATATAACACCCAATGTGTCAATATTTTCTTCACTACTGTTATAAGATGTTCAATATTTGCATGTAAATCATTACACCATAAAATATATCTTCGGAGGCACAAGGTTTAATAAGAAAAAAATTAGTACTCAAAATACTGTTCAGTGCATTTTTGCATGCCAAAAAATTAGTTGAAGAAATGTGGATCGTTAAAAATAGATAGAATGATAAATATTATACAATTTTTAAAGTGGCCACCTTAACCAGCCAATAGAAGATATCAGCATCATAATTCCCTTTCCGCACCCAATGGTGTATAGGATACTGCATTGGTTCACCAATTGCAGCGTATCATGAAGGCAAAATGATCAGTCTTACGCTTCAGAGAGGGACCAGTTCAGGGACTGTGAAATATTTTAGTGTGAAAACACCTAAATTTTAAATACTTTTCAAATAAGTATTTCATATCAACCATGTCAGGAATCGAACTCGAGACCTCTTGAATGCTAGGCAAACGCGCTGAACATTACACTACAAGGCCGACAAAAAAAATATAACAATAATTGCCCTGTAAATGCCTTGACTTACATAATCTCTTCCCAAAAATGTTATTTACAATACAAATATAAATGAACTTTCTATTTTAACATTTTACTTTTATTTTTTACCTACTGGTTTTGAAGCTAAAAAAACATTCTTATAAAGTTTTAAAATCGAGAACAAAAATATTTTTAACAACATGCATACGTCATTAGTTTATTACAAATGAATCAATTTTTTAAAACCAAAAAATTATAAAAAACAACTTTAATATTAATAGGTATAATACTAAGTAAACATAAGGATAACTTTATTAAGTTAATTACATTTTAATAAAGTTACTTGTGAGGCTTTGAATCAGGTCGGTAAAAAAATAGTAGTTGATAAAAAGTTATTTTATATTTATTTTATTATAATGAATAACCAAACTGCTTGCGGCTCTAAATTTAAAATGTCAAATAGTATGATGCCTGTAAATGTGGAGGCATTGATGATCTAAATTACTTTTTTTATGTTCCTTTATGACTGTTAGGCAAAAATTATATAATACTTTACTGTTGTTTTTAATAACCTTTCCAATTTATTTATCTCAAATTCTTTCTTGTACAAATTGCATATTGATCAATTCCGTTTATACTTTTATTAGTTTGAAATTGTTTTTTATTATTATTTGTAATATTTTGTTAATTTTAATAAAATGTTAAAATATTTTTTTTGTTTTTTACAGTAAACTTCTCTTACATTTCTAGGTTAATATAAAATATTTTACTTTCATTATTGCTCCTATGTGTTTTTATTACTAAGAGTTTTCTTCCTATATATAAGTTTCTCTTTTCTGTTAAAAAGGTTTTTTTTAGTTATTTTGTTAGTTTGTTTTTACATGCTCATTATTTCAATAATTATTTTATATTATTTTTGTACGTATATTATTGTTGTCTCTTGTTTGTGTCTATATTCTTATTTTTTTTTGTTCTTATGTTTATTGAAAATTAATGTAATTTGTTTTTGGCCGATGTAATCATGTTTGGTAGAAGGAAATAAAATAAAAGAAAAAAAAGACTTAAACTAACCTAGAACGTTGATGCTTGCATACCGTCGCTGATTTCTATTTTGAATTTATACTTTTTAAATTTGTATTTGAATACAAGTTTCATTGAAATCTATTAGTCCATCAAAACGTTTGGAACCTAAAACGTATCTATTCGTTTGTACAAAATTCACAGAAACTTGACGAGTTTTAATTCGTACCAGTTTTCATAACACATAATCCCTTTTACCTAGAAAATTTTCCAGCAACCAGCGTACATATTTATTAACATTACGAGCATAAAGGTTTGTAAAACGAGTGTGTATAGAGGTTTGCTAGGCGAACATGTTTGTTCGTATTATATATGGAGTCTTTCGTATAATGGGTTGAAACCAATGGCCTATATATTGCGATGCATTGTACCGCATTTGTATGCACTTAGAAGCATATTATGAGGGAGAATGTAAGTTGAACATGCATCCCTATACGCATTTCCTCAGAGGTTTTAAAAACCTAAAGATTTTTTATTTTATTCAATTTTTATTAGGAGAAAAAACCTGACAATTATTTATGTTAGTTTTATTAAGTTATTTCAAAGTATCTTAATTTGTTTCGACAGAGAGGGAAAACATTTTTAAGAAGAAAATATGGAAGTCTAGGCATTTAAAGGGATTATGATATGTCATTAGCTGGTTAATGAGGCCACCGCACATACTGTTATTATTCACTATTTTGCCCATGTTTAAACATCCATGCTTCCTTAACTCTTCCATCACTTGACTTTGTGAAGTAAAAGAGCTGAAACTTTTAACACATGGGGAAGATTCATCCGGCTGAACGATTAGGTAACGCCTAAAATAATTTTTCATCGACATTTGATTTTGTAATTGAAAATTATTGATGTCAATTCATTGTAGTTTATTAAAGAAATAAAAGTAAAAAAATAAAATATTATTTATGCAATACCTTTACTTAAACTCATTAGAAATATCATTATTTCTGCACATTAGTTAACCTGAAACACTTTGTGAATGATCCTTAAAACAAAAATAATTTAATTTAATTTACTCTCAGATAATTTTGAATTCTCTATCCTTACCTCTGTTTAGTACTTCATACCAGTTAGTTAAATCAACAATAACTTGACATATGTTTGTAAGCTTGTCTACAAACCTTGGGAGATACTCAAAACATTGTTGACTTATATTTCATTTTGTTTTTATTAGGGAAAACAGCAGATGGTGTATAAAAAATAATGAAATATTAAAAACAAGTGCACAAATTCAGATAAAGTTTTTTCCAAATCCAAATAAAGATGGAAAATGTTAGACAATAAAGAGAAAAATATCAAATATCAAAAAAGAAAAGTAAAGAAGATTATTGTAAGAAAGTTCGGTTGCGGAAATAAAGCGGAAGAGTGGACGAGGGGGATTTTTTATATTTTTGAATTACGATAATAACATACACATATTAAAATGTTTGTAAATTAATTATATATTGACAAATGTTTAAAAAAAGAGTTTGAAAAATTTTTTGATGTCACAAAAATAAGTATTAAAAATATTTAAATGGAGACAAAGTCAGTTAAATTAAGAGCAGCGGTGATAAATAAATGAGTTTTGATTAAGGGATGGAGAATATCTTAAATAAGGGAATATGGAAGTCTAGGCGTTCATTGGCTGGTTTAAGTGGCCACTTTACACACTGTGTAACATTCACCATTTCGCCTTTATTTTATCATCCATATTTTTTCATTCTTCCATTTGTTGATTTAAGTGAAGTTAAAGAGCTGAAACCTTAATTGTTGTGAAGAAAATTATCTGACTGAATTATTTCACTTACTAGGCAACGCCTGAAAACAATTTTTGAATTTTTAAACTGACTTTTAAAATAAGTTTTGACCATATTTTTTTAAGCAATGAATTATAAAGAAAATTCAACCTTTCGTGTTGACTTAATGGGACAATTTATTGAAAATCTCACATTTAATAACATTACCAATAACGTATATTTATAATAACATTACCAATAACAAATTGACTTGAAATACTTTATAGTATTCCATTTATTTTACCTCTTCAGATAACGCATTGTGCAGTTTTAAACCCTTGTACAATGAGTTTTGAGACTACGTTTTTCAACTCAATGATTAGCTTTTTTTATCTCTTGTTTCGTATATACGGCATTGCTAGTAATATTTTTTATTTGATTTAACCCCTTTATTATTTTTTGAATGAAAATATTTAAATATTATTTGTTGCCTTACTGAGAGAAAACCAATTTCTTTATGGATTATTTTTCCTCCTCCCTTTATTTCGTAGAATTAGAATGTACAACTAATTAACTTTTACTTATTAAATACATTTAAAAAAATATTAAATGAATCGTAATTATTTAATAAAAATATGACCCTGTGTTTTTGGGAATAAATAATACAGTTTTATGTGTGAAATAGACCCACCCTAGACGGTTTTCGACTCAATAGCTGCTCTCAAGTTGAAATCCAAAAAACGAAAATTGAACGGGGAAAAGTCTAACTTGTAGCGTAGTGGGTGACGCGTTCACCTATCATCTTGGAGTGGTATTCTAAATCTTCTCGCGATTAAGAAATATGTTTTTAAATTTTTATTTTTTTCATGCGACTACACATTGCTTCATTTTTGACCACAAAAACATTACTTAAAAAACTTTCTTAAGTTGAATTGACCAAATCGTATTAGTTTTTTTTCGTTTTCTAAACAGTTTTATAATGTTAATCGTAAAAATGATGTTTTTACGTCGTTTGCCGCCTAATCATCAGTGTGATCATGAATAAAGCAAAGTATAGTCTACCAAAATAAATATCCCCATATGAACCACTCTCTATGCACGCGAAAAGATTCAAAATAGAACCCCTGGTGCGATTCCTGGAAAAGTCAATGTGAAATATTGTTTTAAAATGTGGTTTTACGCTGCAATATTTTGTTATTTTTAGACTGGAACCGTAAGCGCAAGACTGATCACCTTATCTTCACTTTGTGTACCATTGTATTGCCCTATCTATCGCTGGGAGCGGATAATTATTCATGACGACAATGATAAGTGTTTGTAATAATTATTAAGTGTTAATTTTATAATCATTTGTCATCCCTCATTATTCCATGCTCGTTTGTTAGAGCATACAGGGTCTATGAACAGCTTCCAGGCCAAATAATAAATCGATAAACTCGTATTATTCCCACAAAACTGCAGATGCGTAAGGGTAAAATGGTGGCCAATGGAGAAACCAAAATGATTTTCAGTATCAATAGTTAATATTAAACATCCCCTGTCATGTTGCCTTAGGGTGAATCATGAGGAGCGGGGCTGGGGTTGAAGGGTTGGGGAGGTAGAGTGGAGGGAGAACATTTCCCAATCATCAACCCTCGGGAAAATTAAACAAGAAAAAGCATATGGAGTTTTCCACTGGTGATTGTGCGTTGGATTAATGATGGGGATGGACCTAGGATTTAAAAATAAAGAAGTTATAAATCAAAAATATTCAAAAATACCAGAATTATTCTAGAGAAACCGAATTTACTCTTTTGATGTTCTATTCTTAGGAAGTTTATCCAAATACTGGAATATACTTCAACATATTTAAAAACTGTGCTTTTTACATATGAGTTAAACAATTCACTAGTAAACATACAGGTGAGTAGAATTGTAACGTTGGCATGGTTGCTCGGATTACAAAGGAGTACTTTTTATATTTTAAAAGAGTCATTGGAGAAATGTAGAACGGAGATTTTTGATGGAAGTTTATTGTGATTTATCATAGAAATAAATAAGATAAACTGGATTTTTAAAATTTGTGGATTAATGTACCATTTGTTTTTTATTTATATGATAAATTATATGGGCAACTTTTGTTTTTATGCCCCAATGTGCAAACTTTGTGAATTCGTTGTGATAGATCTTCCGGATTTTCGTAGATCTCTTCCCCATTAACACATTGTGTTAGCTCGATGTCATATATTTTGATCATGTTTATGAATATATTATGAACTATTATTTCATTGGTCTTGTTAGTCTTAGCTACATAATTTTGGGTTCTTTTTTTCAACTTCTTGTACATATGTTTCTTCATATAACTGTTGTATTTGGCTTGAACCGTGTTTATTATAAATAAGTACGTAAAATGTAGCATTTAAAAATAAACTTATACTGACAGTTATTATACATTTGTACAAATAAAGAAGTATGAAGAGGCAAACAGTTTGAAAAAATATATTAACACTTGATATATTTATATATTCACACAAAAAATGGTAAATAGAAATATTTTGAATCTTTAAATCAAATCGAGGAAAAAAAACACACTAATAAAAAAATTTAACAACTTTGAATAGTAGCTCATCGATAAAAAAAATGTACAATTATACTTCAAGATAATAAAAAAAATGTGTAAGATGTTAGTAAATACTTGTATATTACCACTTAACGACTTTTCTATGTCTACCGGTTTAGAGACATAGTTGTATCTTTGTCAGGACATTAATAACACAAATTTTTAAATCCCACTATGTTTATATAAACACTTTTACCGCATTAGATGCACAGAAATATAAAACCAACATGCTGATAGAACACATGACATAAGAAACTAACACCAACGTGAACTGATTATAATAAATCGAGTGAGGGAAAATTGGCATGATATTGAAAGTAATAATCGCGTTCGCTTACCACACTTGAGATTATGGTTTGATTCCTTGGAAAATCAATATAATATATTTGTTTATTAGCTGTTTTCACACTGCAGTATTTAATTGTTTCTAGACAAGAATCTGAAGAGAAAGACTGATCACCTTACCATCCTGTAACAGAATCTCGAGATACACCGCATTTAGTTTACCAATGCATTGCCCTATACAATGTCAGGTGCGTAAAATAATTTTGATTATACATGGATTTTATGCAACTATTTTATTTTTTTTAAACATAAATTTGAAATACTTACAAAAATATGAAACCCAAAAGTAAATCAATTTATTAATTGAGTCCACAATAGGAATATATCACATACTACGAATACCGATAAAAATTTAGAAAAATAGTTTAATTTTCAAAATCAATGTGAATATTGTGGAAAAACATTTTCCACAAAAATAAAAGTTGTTAAAAATACGCCCCCACAGAAAACGTGAAAAGATTGGCCCTGACAGTTGTGACGTCAAGATTCGTGAAACATACGACGCCAACGATTCATTTAAACGGTCATAAACGACGGTAAAATATTGCCGTGATGTATTAGGAGCGTTACCAATGCAATGATGCGTTTTTACGGGAATTTGAAATTAAAAATTCAAAAATATTTTTTATGCTACCGATAAGTACAAAAAAGTGGTATTTCTGTATTGATTCTTTTCGAATACATAACTAAGCACGCCAGAAGTAACAGTGACATAACTCAAAATACTAGTTTTTCAGGAGAGTCGTTATTTACTTACATGTAAATAATTCATAGTGAACTTTCATCATCTAATGCATGAATATTGTAGATAATTTTTATTGCAATAAAGTAAAGTTCATTTCCGTGCTCCTTTCCTTTACTCAAATATTCCAACCTTACTCAAAACTGGAAGATTTTCATTTTTTCACCGCAGTCCGCTTTTTGTTAGCATCATACTTAAGTTGAAAATGATATTTTTTTTACTTTTGCTATTATAATCACTCAAGTACGGTAGATTTTCAAAGGAGACGCATAGAATTGATCTAAATCGCTTATGTATTGATTTGCAAGCCGCCGTATGTTGAAATACCTATTGAGTCAGGATATACGAGTAATATCTAGGCCAAATCGGTCAGTTCATCTCTGGACTGTCCACACTGTATTGAGTACATAGAATCCATACTTCACGCACATAGCAAACTAAAAAGTAACACAATGCGCCCCTGGTTGGTTGAAATCGTACATACGTCTATATTTGTGGGTAACTACCCAACCGATCAACATGTGTGAGTGAACGCACATTTTGAGAAGCATCTGAAAAAATCCAGGGTAGTAGTCATTACGATTTCTAGGGCCATTTAAAAAATATTTATTTTTTACTTGTATTTTTTTTATTAGGGAAAACCAAATTAATTAATTAAGCAAACAAATTAAAAAAGAAGTTCATACGTTCAGTTAAAAAATTCACAAATATTAATATAATCATTGAACATTTACACACTAAGAAGAAATCATAAAATGTTGAACAATAAATGGGAAAACGAGGGAAAACATATTAAATTATATTAGCAAACAAATTAAAAAAGAAGTACATATGTTTGCTTAAAATTTCACAAATATAAATATAATCATTAAACATTTACACACTAAGAAGAAATTTTAAAATTTTGTACAATAAATGGAAAAACGAGCACTATAAGAAGGTTAGTAAAAAAAAAAATTCGTATATATAATCGATTAAATAAAAATTCACTTATGATAAAAGGGTGATATTAAAAAAAAATGTTATAACGGAATAAACCGTTTGGCATTTTAAAGACTTGTCAGTGGGTGGAAAAAAAGGATATGTAAGGAAATTATGAAAAATAAAATCCAACACTCAGACCAATTGAGAAATAAATATCTTTAAGTTTTTTTTCGCCTTTGGCGGGAATCAAACCCATGATGCCAGTTTCATGGTTAGCCATCTTATCAACTGCGCCACGTTTTTTTCATTTTAAAATGTTTCAAATATTTTTTTGAAACTATGAAATTTCGTATTGAAAATATCGAAATGAAAACATAGTTTACTTAAAATAAAACACTTTTTTATTTTTACCACATAAGAGTTAAATATATTAAAACGCTACTAGTTTCAGGTATTCTAAAATACTCATCACCAGGTGTAAATATTAACTGTTTAAATGGGCAATGGAAAAATTGAAGCTGTCATGTGCTTTAAGAAACAGGAACTATAAATTAAATTGTTCAATATTTTGAACTGAAAGGAAAGATCAGAAATGCTTTTACGTTTAGTTTCGTTTATTATATATATTAAAGTTTATAGTTTATTTTCAGTTAGATTCAATGTTTTTCAATTTTATTATATTTCATTTAAAAGTGAAATGTTTACAAAAAAGTATATATTTTAGCAAAAAATATTTATCACAACCAATAAAATTCCATTGTATACAACTCCACCTTTATTGGATGAACACAACTATAAAACCAACGTTTTGATAGGACACATAATATTAAAAACTTTTCCACCAAAAGAAACTCTTCTGTCATAACTAAAAACCAATTTTATTTCAAACAAAACAGAGTCGTGTATTTTGTGTCAGTTATCATAATGGAAAATTTCAGCCCTTCAGGAAATCGGATACAAAATATGATTTTCTACGCACGGTAAAAATTAGAGCAATTAATTGTCCTGCAAAGTTTCCTGAAAACGTAGGAAAAAAAAAATCCAATTTGAACTTTGAAGTAAATTTTGAACGACGTCACAAGTTCATATGAATCAATCAATGATAAGAAAATTGTGCAGGATTTTAGGTTTACGGTATGACAACGGACCAATCGGCAGAACTGACAGAGATGAAGCGAAAGAGACGTCTCACGCGGAGTTATTTCAGAAATCATCGTAATCATTCCCTTTCCGCACCTAATGATGCATAGGGCACTGCATTGGTACACCAATTGCAGCGTGTCTTGATATTTTTTTATTACATAAAAGTAAGATGATCTGTCTTATGCTTCAGGTACTAATCCAGGAACTATTTTTGTAAGTTTTTTTTTACACCACAACAGGCTAGGAGGTCCAATTACAGCGGTGAATTACATTACAAAATGTTCAGGCTTGAGAAAAATCAAATTCAATTTTTGTGCTCTCACCGGAAATCAAACCTGAAACCTTCCGTGCTTAAGTCAAGTGCCTTAACCGATACACCAGGAGGCTGCTGAAATACAACACAAAACTTTAAAAAATCTGAAATCTGATAATACGATGCGTAATTTTAATTTTTTTATTTGGCTCATTTTAAAAGTTTTGAAACTAATAAAAAATGAAAGAACCACTGAATTTAATTTTTTATCCTGCGTTAATTTTTTACCACCTAAATAATTTTAGTCCTTATTTTTTTGACATACGTATTTTTCTACATCCAGTAAACTTATTTACGTACACAGACCGTTCTTCCGTTGCATTTTTAAAAAAGGATAGTAGTGTGCGTTAATACATACATGTACTCGTATACCTATTTGAGCTGGCTTACATGCGTCGAGTCTATATTACACAATATACAGTATAGTTGAATAGGGGATAAATGACAACAGCCTTTTCTGCTGAATGCTCACAAAACCCATTCAGAATTATTATGTGTGCTAAGTTTACTGTGTAATTAGACGATTCCGTTTATATTTATGAACATTTTCAACTCGTATAAAAATGGCACAGTTTTATAATTTATTATCAGATTCAATATACAAAATTCATCAACAGTTTTATTGAATTATTCGTGTAATTTATAATTAAAAAGGGTCATTTTTACATAAACGGTTCAATAAAAAAGTAGTAAAAAAATTATCGAAATAGAAGAGATAAAGAGAAAAAATACGAAGGTTTCACAATTTACATTCTTCTTTTGCAATTTCCAAAAAAGCAAATTTTTTGAGTTGGTCGTTTTTGTCCTAAAGGTACGATATATACATATATGTATGTATAAATATATGCAATGACTCTACATGTATAGTTTTTTCATTGGTTCTAGTTAATATATTTCATATTTTAAAAGCATTACCTTTGTTGCAAATATTTTATTAAATGTTATTAAATATTTGTAAAAAACCACTTACCAACTTTTCTATGTCTACTTGTTATTACAATGCAAGTCGTGTTGGTTTTATATTTTTCTGGAACAACTATGGTGAATTTGTATAGTGGATTTTGCATGTTGGTTTGATTGGTGTCCTGGCAAAGAGAAGGGTATGTCTCGAAACCGGTAGACATATAAAAATCGGTAAGTGATTAAATACAAATATTTAATAATATTTAGTTAAATATTTCTACTTATCGTTATGTAATAATTGTAACTTTTCAATTTAAATTAAATAAATTAATGAAAATAATGTAATAATAATAACAATTTTTTTTTTTTAAATTCAGACTGTCAGATAGCACTGAAGCTTTATATATGGATGTTTGTTTAAAACGTAAACCATTGTCCCTTTGACTGTGAGTTTGATAGCCATTATGGTAGGTTTGAGTCTGATATAATCATTCTTCATCATTCCTTATTGCAATAAAATTGAGTTTATTTACTTTTTTAAACCAGTTACATCCAATTCATTTTCTCTTTAGAATGCATTAAGCATAAATTTACCTTGTTCTAACAATATTTTTGGTATGTATAAACGCTTGCAGACTGGCTGGATTTCCTCCCTAGGGACTTATTCCAATTTACATTGGTTGCAAAATAGAGGAAAAATATTTTTGAGATGGGAGGATTATAAAAAAAAGAAAATTGTTTTCAGGCGTTGTTTAGTAGGTAAATTGGTTTAACCAGATGAATTTCACCCACATGATAAAGGTTTCAGATCAATGACAAATCGGTTAAAGTAACGCAGTTCTTAAACGTATCACTGAAGCCGGAAAACGACTGGTCGCTAGCTTTATAAATACCTAGACTTGTGTATTCCTTTTTAAAAAAAGAAAAACACGAGTTGAATGGCGATTATTATACAGTTTTATAAACAATGACTTAATTCAGATTTTTCGCTTTGTCGCACCATGTAATTTTTCTTTTTGTTTCATTAAAATTGGCCGTGGAGAATTTTTATTTATAGACAAGCGCAGTGCTTTTTAAATGAAGTCCTTGATGTAATTTTAAAGGGTGTATCCTCTTCCCCTATTTATTTTCTCGTGCTCCCCATCAAAGCTCTCCCTCTCTGTTTAAAAGTGCATCGCATTAACGAATCATTACCTGCATAAAAGTTACAATAGTTCTGTGTTGTTTCCTATCTGCACGCACTAATCAATGATTGAAGAAGTGCATTCGATGCAATTGTGAACAAGCAGCGTGCAGCGTGCAGTGTTCAAATTCAAATTATTGTCATTATTTTATAAATAACGCGAGGCGGAAATTACGAAAATGTAGTTAAGGAAATACACTATAAACGACAAAAGTTAAAGTATCTTAAACTTGTTTTTTTTATGGTATAAACTTAAAGAACAACTTTAATTGATTTCGAAAAATATATATTTTGATTAAATGCTTAAATGTATAATCCATTTTTTTATTTATTTACGGTTCCACAAACTTTTTACATAATTACAATATAACCAGTGAAAAAAATATAACAAAAAAATAGCATAATAAAAAAAGAACAAAAACATCGAGAAAAGTAAAAATAAGTAAAAATGGAAAACTGTATTTTTATATAAAAAAATAAATATTACATCTGTAACAAATATAAATATTTACCCATATAAATAAATAGTAAATCAACAATATATTGAGTTTGTCCAAGTTTTTGTCGACAAGGACTGGATTCAACTCCCTACGAAGCTGTTTATATTAAAATATTATAAGAGAGACAAAGATCATTTAAGAGAAGGTAATATAGACATCTAGGCATTAACAGGGCTAATGACCTGTCAATGGCTGGTTTTAATGGCCACTTTACACAATGTGTAACATTCACCTGGTACATGAAGAAGTATAGAAATTGAAAAAATATCATTTTCAGGCGTTGCCTAGTATGTAAGTGAAATAATTCAATTAGATGAATCTCACCCGCAAAAATAAAGGTTTTAGCTCTTTTACTTCACAAAAATCAACAGATAAAAGAATTGAAGGAATTTAGATGTTCAAATATGGGCAGAATGGTGAATGTTACACAGTGTGTAAAGTGGACACTTAAACCAGCCATTGACAGGTCATAAGCCCTGTAGATGCCTTGACTTCTATATAACATTATCTTAAATGTTCTTTATCTCTGTTATAATATGTTAAAGAAAGGAAAATTAAAGAAAATAGCAGTTTTAAAAAGAGGAAGAGAAGAAAAAAAAAGAGAAAAAAAAAAAGAATAATGTGCTTCAAAAGGAAAGTTAAAAAGTTTACCTCATGGTTTATATAAATATTAATACTAAATAAAAATAAATTCAAAAAATAATTATACACACAGGAGTAAAGAATTTATACAAAAGTGAAAACAAATCATTATTATTTTTTTTTCTTGTTTATTCTTTTTTAAAACACAGGACTTAATCATCAGTGTCGTGGTATAAAATACATCAAAATCATCACTGTATTGATTTGCTAGTCGCATGCAAATAATTGGTGAATTCAATTGATAATTAGTACCATGATGATGACTGTAAAACAAAAAAATAGTCTTGTTGGTCTATGTGGAATACGAAAGTTTTATTAAAGTGAGCAGTTCCAAGCAATCTATTTAATTATTTTATAATTTATAAATAAACAAGAGGTCATTTATTGTCCTCCTGATTGACAATATTTTAGAAATATTTTATCAAAAGTTGAAAATTTTAAGAAGGTTCTTCCAAATGACGTTCTGTACCTATATTCCAATATTTTTAATTATATTTAAATATAATCAAAGTAATTTAATTAATCAAATCACCTTATAACATGTCACAAACTCTGTAATTCATAGACGTCTAATAACTTCTTCAAAAAAGTCCATCTTCATTTAATACACAAAAAGATCGATTATTTGACTATTTATAATCGCACAATTTTATTGTATTTAAATGATTCAGAGCCAACTCTACCACAAAAGGATTTTTTTTTTCTTAAATAAACAACAGAAATAACTGATATTTGATGTTTGATCGATGTTTTTTTAACATTTGGTGTCTTGAAGAAAATGATAGGGATTTTTCGATTATAAGTTTAAAGCTTCGGGAAGCAAAATGTCAGCGACGTTAAAATATTACATTCGATTTACTTTATTTTGTATCTAAATCAAATTAAGTGAGTATGAGAAAATTCTTCAGTCCATAAATTACTCCAACGAAGTTTTGAGTATGTCCAAATGTTTGCATATTGACTGGATTTCCTTCCTCTCCAAGGAGTTATTTAGATTTAAATTACAAATCCAGCCTTTCGAAAAACATTTGGATATGCTCAAATCATTGATGATTACACTAACTGGTATAAGAAGAAGTATAAATTTTGAAAATTATTTTCAGGCGTTGTCTAGTAGATGAATTGGTTTAGCTGGATGAATCTCACGCACATGATAAAGGTTTCAGCTCTTTTACTTTACAAAGGTCACACGGTGAAATAATTGAATTCGTCATTGAAATCAATGAAAGCTATATCAAGTCTTGTATCCTATGTGTTACTCGTGTTACATAATAAGTAACTAAACAAATTAAATGTAAATATTGATATAGATAAATATATATCCTTTCTTTCAATGCCGTAAAATAGCTGTTATTAATTTAAAACAAGTTATAATTTTCCCACTTAGTCTAGATACGTAGACACAATTTTCAGTTTTTTTACACCAATACATTTAGTCTAACACATTTAATATTTAACGTATCCTGTGAGGTGCTAAGAATATATTTTTTTAAATTCTTTTTTAATCATTCAAATATCTTCTGTGTCAATTATGATTTCCTGAAAATTATTGAAAAGTCTTGAAACAACGCAGTTACGCATTCGAACTCCAAAGTAATTCGTATTTCCAGGAATGATCATAGAACCATTTTTTTGAAAATCTTGTGTGAGTGCGGAACACTTTTTTATTTTTATTTCAGATCAACAAAGTGATCTACAATCAATTTGAAGTCACAAAGTTGGTTTACCGGCAAGATGTTATACAGAATTAAAAATATACACCTTTGCTCATGCCCAACGTTGTTTTAACAGTGTTGAATTAGATGGAGAGGTTCTCGAGAATGTTGAAAGCATAAAGTATCTAGGAGTTTGGATTGACTCTAAATTATCTTTTTCAAAAAATGAAAAAAGTAAGAAAATCGCAAAAAAGGTATTCCTGTTAGGAAAGATAAGGAATAAATTTGAAATTAAAACCTCTTTGCTGATATTTAAAAGTATTATCGTTCCCCACATTGATTATTGCTCCAGTATTTTATATTTAAGTAATGACGGAGATCTAAAGAGACTCCAAATAATACAAAACAAAGCGATGAGGATAATACTAAGATGTGGGAGACGAACAAAAGTTAAGAAAATGATTCAACTTCTTGATATCATGAAAATTGATCAAAGAATCAAATTCAATGTTGCTAATGAAATAAACAAAATTATTAAAGGAATAGTTCCGAGATATTTTCAAAATAAACTTAAAAATAATGAGTTATTTCATAACTATGCAACAAGAGGATCTAAAAATATTAGACTGGAAAAGAAATCAAAAGCAATGTCCCAGAACTGCCTTATGTACAAGGGAATACAATTATTTGAGGAAATTCCAGAAAGCATAAAAAATGAAAAAAAAGTCAATATATTTATAATTAAATGTAAAAAGTATATATCTGAAAAATATTAGGTAATATATAGTGTAAATAGTGAATATAATTAATGAAAATGTACATATGAAACAGTGAATATTATAAATCAGGATATTTAGTGTATAATAGTGTATAATAGTGATAAATAATGTTAGAATAAGTTTAGATGTAAATATTGCGTTGTAAATATATATTTGACTATGTTAATCATAGAACTAAATAAAATAAATAATAATAATAATAAGATATTCCACCAAACGGATTACGCTATTTGGTGTTATCTCCTTAACAGTCTTACATTATTTCTCTTTTGCTATAATTTATTCACGCAGATGCTTTCATAGACTGGAAATGTTTTTTTCATATATTTTGTCATAATATGTCGTTTTTTTTTTTTTCGTAAATAAAACATTGTAGAAGAGAATTAGTAAGTTTCCTTCAAAAATACAAGAAAACTGTGTTAAATTTATCAACGTTTTTCAAGAATCGCAATAATAAGGAAAAGGGTTATTTTGCATCAGACGTTGCAATTTGATGCACTAAAATTGGCCAACGTCAAAGGAAAATGCATTGTAATTTCGAGTGCATTATTTAATAATTCACTTACTGAATGGGAAAATCGATTAAAGCAAAATACGGAGAGAGGAAAAGGGTTGAATTTTAAAACAGCTGTGAAATAATTGTCAAATAGAATTTTCTATGAAAATACATGAGAAATGGAAAATTCTCGAAATTGATTTTGAATAAGAAATGAACTCAACGACATTCGAGAGTCGATAATTTTTGGACTGACGTGTAGTAGTTATTTATTAAATGTATGCATAAATAATCGTTTTCCTATCCGCACCCAGTGGTGGATAGGGCACTCTATTGGCAGCTAAATTGCATTTTATCTAGGTTTTTTTTGTTGCATGGAAGATAAGAAAATAATGTTACGTTTCAGATAATAGTCCAGAAGGCAAAAAAACAAACAAACTATCACGCTGTTCCTCGTAAGGGTGGGCAGGCTTTAACAATATTTTTGTGCAACAACTATGATGAGGGAGTGTAGTGGATTTGCATGTTAGTTAAATTGATGTCCTGACGAAGGTGGGTACGTCTCAAAACCGGTAGACAGAAAATTCAGTAAGTGATTAAATGCAAATGTTTAATAACATTTAACTACATGTCAATTCATATACTCCTGAACCACTTTTTTCGAATGTGTTGACCTAATCTTTGTTATAAATTCATGTTTGACCAAAAAATTTATAATTATTTTTTTATTTATTTATTGAGTAGAACAACAGATGTTATAAAAATAATTATATGACAAAAACTGTACGTACATCCAGTCAATAAACTTCACAAATATAATGATAGAACATTTTGGACCGAGTTTGGAGCAGCACTTTTGAGCAGCTATTAAAGATAAATGAGTTTGAACATTTTTTTTTAGGCAACGGGTTATAAAAAGTTTGAACCTTTCATGTTGATTTAAACGAAAAGTTTACTGAAATACACTCCAAGAGAAAGACTATCGATTAAATTGTTTCAAATATTAAAAAAAAAGAAACTAAAATTTGGTAAGGTATCCAATTAAAAAAATTAAAGCAATTTTTTAGTAGCGATATCAATAGCCACAATACGCGCAGCTCAAAAAACCTGCATGTACCAAAATTTCATTTTACGTAGTTTGGTAAAAAGTCCTTGAAGGATATCTCTCGAACGCTGTATAATAAACTACCGACCAAAATTAAAGAAAATGAAATACGTAAATTGCAAAGCGTGGCTCTCAAGGCCTTCAACCTAAACCTTTTTTTGTAAGATCTGAGTGAAAATTATTTCTAAAAGCATATTCATCTTCTTCTTCTCGGTTAAGATTGATTAATTTGGTATCAGCTAAAAGCTAACTCCTGAGACTTTGAGTTTCAGCTGTTCTTTCCTCTCCTTGGTAGTCTTCCGGGCAGACAGCAAATGGCTGGGATTTTATGGGCAATGGTATAGGGGATTTTAGAGCTGTCCATCAATGGAATTATTGACAAAATCTCTTCATAATCTATTTACTCTGCACTGGGTATCGCAATTCCGTCTAACTTCTTGACTCTAGATCTGCCTCTTTGGGGTTTCCCTGCGATTGCCTTTAGTACTTTCATCTCTGGCGTTCTGGGCAGTTATTTGGTTTTTCTATTTTCTATTTAGTTTCTTATTGGTTTTTCGTATTTTTTGTTTTATTTCTATCTATCCTTGCCTCTATTTTATACACCATGATAGGTCTGACACAC